>NW_027440208.1:0-208610 GCF_031893055.1 Leptodactylus fuscus
GTTCATATCTAGGGTTGAGCCGATCTTGACTTTTCAGGATCGATTTTAAAATCCGATTTCCGATTTTCATTCGAACCCGATCTCGATCCCAATGCAAGTCAATGGGATTTTTTTATTAATCGGAGATCGGATTTTAAAAGCAATCCTATTCACTATACAGCATGGAATCTAACAATTGAACGCTTTAATTGTTAGAATCCACACTGTGTAGTGAATCACTAAGTAGCCAGAGGATTTTTTTTTAATCCTCTGGCTACTTAGTCCCCCCTGGTGTCCACTTAACTGCAGAGATGGCTGCTCCGGTGCGCGGTCCTTCCTTCTTCTTTGCTTCGCTGGCACTGGAGCAGCCATCTCTGGAGGTAAGTAGCTACTAGAGATGTTAGTTTAGTCTCCCATTAGAATAAATGGAGGCAGCCAGCGCGCAGGGGATTAAGGCTGTGTGCCGGCTGCTTCCATTCATTCCTATGGAACCGCAGCGGAGCCTTCATACTCAGTATACACTACTGTATATACTCAGTTGAAGGCTAAGCAAAGCATTGTGGGAAATAGTACCGATCTCGATCCCACTGTGAAAGACCGTGTTCGGAACACGATCGTTCAACCCTATTCATAACCTCTGACTAAACCCTGAACGTGTGAACAAGGCCTCAGTCAGTATACATCAGATCAGACAATGTCCGGCACTTGCCCCCCTGATATAAAACATGTACGGCCTCTCTATGGGGTGTAAAGAGGTTGTCAGGAACGGCTGAGTACTCTGTGACTGACACAATCTGGTAAATGACCGCGGAGTATTCGCTATTTCTAACGCTGCGGATTAAATCTGAGTAATATTAGTTATGAGAAGAGTAGGATGAGGGGCAAATAATGGAGTGTCCTGAAAACCAGGAAATGTCAGAATATCCGCACAGCGGGGCGAAGACATAACCCGTAATAATTCATTCCAAATATATCACATGATCAATAAAACCAACCAAAGCAAGAAATAGCGCAACCTCCAGAATGTAAAATGTGGAGACGTCTCATGTGTGTGTAGGTAAATGTGGAGACGTCTCATATGTGGGGGTAAATGTGGAGACGTCTTGTGTGTGTGGGGTAAATGTGGAGACGTCTCATGTATGTGGGGTAAATGTGCAGATGTCTCATGTATGTGTGGGGGTAAATGTGGAGACGTCTCATATGTGGGGTAAATGTGGAGACGTCTCATATGTGGGGTAAATGTGGAGACGTCTCATGTGTGTGTGGGGTAAATGTGCAGATGTCTCATGTATGTGTGGGGGTAAATGTGGAGACGTCTCATGTGTGTGGGGGGTAAATGTGCAGATGTCTCATGTATGTGTGGGGGTAAATGTGGAGACGTCTCATGTGTGTGGGGTAAATGTGAAGACATCTCGTATGTGGGGGTAAATGTGAAGACGTCTCATATGTGGGGGGGTAAATGTGGAGATGTCTTGTGTGGGGCAGTAAATGTGGAGCTGTCTCATGTGTGTGGGGTAAATGAGGAACCATCTCATAAGTGGGGGGGGGTAAATGTGAAGACGTCTCATGTGTGTGGGGTAAATGTGGAGACGTCTCATGTGTGTGGGGTAAATGAGGAACCATCTCATAAGTGGGGGGGGGTAAATGTGAAGACGTCTCATGTGTGTGGGGTAAATGTGAAGACATCTTGTATGTGGGGTAAATGTGGAGCTGTCTCATGTGTGGGGGTAAATGTGGATCCATCTTGTGTGTGTGGGGGTAAATGTGGGGGTGGATTGAGAGACTCTATAGACAGTTAATGTCCATGATCTTAGAGGACTCCTGCCATAGACATTCCTGCTGGATCTTGCTCTACATTAAACATCCGTGTCCCATTACAGATTATGTGAGGAGGTTCTGTGATATTCAGCGGGTGCTGACTCTTATGTAGTGATCTATACAATGTCAGAAGGTTTCATTGGTCACTTGTAGAGTTGTTTATATGCATTAGGCCTCCCCTTCCTCGCTGTGATGTTTTATGCACATTGTGTCAGTTGATGTAGCAGTGTAGTATTCTATTCATCAGGACAATGTTATCAGCAGGTTACTATTTCTATCTGTAAAGTTTCTGTCTCAGGTGATTCCTCCACTATCTGAGAAGTAACACCTGACAATAAATAAGAACCTTCCCCTCCCTGACTGCAAATAAACCGCTGGAACCTGCTCAGAGAGAAAGCCCTGAAGTATATCCATCTATATACAGAGATTACACCGTATGTGCAGAACACAAACACCTCCTGCACCAGCACTTCTCTGGAATTACTGACCCTGAGAAAGTAATAAAGTGATTCTGATGTGGATCCTGATGGGACAGCGGTCACAGGGAAACCGTGGGATGGAATAAGAGACCTGGAACCAAACAAGACAATGAGAATGGCGAATATGACGGAGCAGATTGAGACCCTTATCCATCCCCCCCCCATGGAATAATACTGATAGTGATAGGAAGGACCAAGCTGTGCAGAGCCATGAGGACTAGAGAAGACTCTCCTGTAACTGGCAGATAGGGCTGAATGATCGGGATCGGCTGGAAAATTACCGAAAATCGGATTTTAAAACTGATCCTGAAATCTCAAGATTCGCGCAACCCTATTGGCAGACGACATTATATACAGACCATAAACACAACAGCCAAGAGAAGAGCTGGAAATACTGAGGACACAAGGAGCGGGCAATGAGTATACGGAAATGATGTAATCTACACACTATTGATAAAAGCCATAAGAAGCCCCAGACTAAGGAGAACCTAAGAGAGGACTCGTGTCAATGTATGGGCTCCTAGGACTATATATATCTATAATACATAGTGTATGACACTGTCAGGGCTCCTAGGAATATGTATATCTATAATACATAGTGTATGACACTGTCAGGGCTCCTAGGACTATATATATCTATAATACATAGTGTATGACACTGTCAGGGCTCCTAGGACTATATATATCTATAATACATAGTGTATGACACTGTCAGGGCTCCTAGGACTATATATATCTATAATACATAGTGTATGACACTGTCAGGACTCCTAGGACTATATATATCTATAATACATAGTGTATGACACTGTCAGGGCTCCTAGGACTATATATATCTATAATACATAGTGTATGACACTGTCAGGACTCCTAGGACTATATATATATCTATAATACATAGTGTATGACACTGTCAGGGCTCCTAGGACTATATATATCTATAATACATAGTGTATGACACCGTCAGGGCTCCGAGGACTATATATATCTATAATACATAGTGTATGACACCGTCAGGGCTCCTAGGACTATATATATCTATAATACATAGTGTATGACACCGTCAGGGCTCCTAGGACTATATATATCTATAATACATAGTGTATGACACTGTCAGGGCTCCTAGGACTACATATCTATAATACATAGTGTATGACACTGTCAGGGCTCCTAGGACTATATATATCTATAATACATAGTGTATGACACTGTCAGGGCTCCTAGGACTATATATATATCTATAATACATAGTGTATGACACTGTCAGGGCTCCTAGGACTATATATATATCTATAATACATAGTGTATGACACTGTCAGGGCTCCTAGGACTATATATATATATATATATCTATAATACATAGTGTATGACACTGTCAGGGCTCCTAGGACTATATATATATCTATAATACATAGTGTATGACACTGTCAGGGCTCCTAGGACTATATATATATATCTATAATACATAGTGTATGACACTGTCAGGGCTCCTAGAACTATATATATCTATAATACATAGTGTATGACACTGTCAGGGCTCCTAGGACTATATATATCTATAATACATAGTGTATGACACTGCCAGGACTCCTAGGACTATATATATCTATAATACATAGTGTATGACACTGCCAGGACTCCTAGGACTATATATATCTATAATACATAGTGTATGACACTGCCAGGGCTCCTAGGACTATATATATCTATAATACATAATGTATGACACTGTCAGGGCTCCTAGGACTATATATATCTATAATACATAGTGTATGACACTGTCAGGGCTCCTAGGACTATATATATCTATAATACATAGTGTATGACACTGTCAGGGCTCCAAGGACTATATATATCTATAATACATAGTGTATGACACTGTCAGGACTCCTAGGACTATATATATCTATAATACATAGTGTATGACACTGTCAGGGCTCCAAGGACTATATATATCTATAATACATAGTGTATGATACTGTCAGGGCTCCTAGGACTATATATATCCATAATACATAGTGTATGACACTGTCAGGACTCCTAGGACTATATATATCTATAATACATAGTGTATGACACCGTCAGGGCTCCTAGGACTATATATATCTATAATACATAGTGTATGACACCGTCAGGGCTCCTAGGACTATATATATCTATAATACATAGTGTATGACACCGTCAGGGCTCCTAGGACTATATATATCTATAATACATAGTGTATGACACCGTCAGGACTCCTAGGACTATATATATCCATAATACATAGTGTATGACACCGACAGGACTCCTAGGACTATATATATCTATAATACATAGTGTATGACACCGTCAGGGCTCCTAGGACTATATATATCTATAATACATAGTGTATGACACCGTCAGGGCTCCTAGGACTATATATATCTATAATACATAGTGTATGACACCGTCAGGGCTCCTAGGACTATATATATATCTATAATACATAGTGTATGACACCGTCAGGACTCCTAGGACTATATATATCTATAATACATAGTGTATGACACCGTCAGGACTCCTAGGACTATATATATCTATAATACATAGTGTATGACACCGTCAGGGCTCCTAGGACTATATATATCTATAATACATAGTGTATGACACCGTCAGGGCTCCTAGGACTATATATATCTATAATACATAGTGTATGACACCGTCAGGGCTCCTAGGACTATATATATCTATAATACATAGTGTATGACACCGCCAGGACTCCTAGGACTATATATATCTATAATACATAGTGTATGACACCGCCAGGACTCCTAGGACTATATATATCTATAATACATAGTGTATGACACCGCCAGGGCTCCTAGGACTATATATATCTATAATACATAATGTATGACACTGTCAGGGCTCCTAGGACTATATATATCTATAATACATAGTGTATGACACTGCCAGGACTCCTAGGACTATATATATCTATAATACATAGTGTATGACACTGCCAGGGCTCCTAGGACTATATATATCTATAATACATAGTGTATGACACTGTCAGGGCTCCTAGGACTATATATATATATATATATATATATATATATATATATATATATATATATATATATATATATATATATATATATTACATAGTGTATGACACTGCCAGGACTCCTAGGACTATATATATCTATAATACATAGTGTATGACACTGCCAGGGCTCCTAGGACTATATATATCTATAATACATAGTGTATGACACTGTCAGGGCTCCTAGGACTATATATATCTATAATACATAGTGTATGACACTGTCAGGGCTCCTAGGACTATATATATCTATAATACATAGTGTATGACACTGTCAGGGCTCCAAGGACTATATATATCTATAATACATAGTGTATGACACTGTCAGGACTCCTAGGACTATATATATCTATAATACATAGTGTATGACACTGTCAGGGCTCCAAGGACTATATATATCTATAATACATAGTGTATGACTCTGTCAGGGCTCCTAGGACTATATATATCTATAATACATAGTGTATGACACTATCAGGACTCCTAGGACTATATATATCTATAATACATAGTGTATGACACTGTCAGGACTCCTAGGACTATATATATCTATAATACATAGTGTATGACACCGTCAGGGCTCCTAGGACTATATATATCTATAATACATAGTGTATGACACCGTCAGGGCTCCTAGGACTATATATATCTATAATACATAGTGTATGACACCGTCAGGGCTCCTAGGACTATATATATATCTATAATACATAGTGTATTACACCGTCAGGACTCCTAGGACTATATATATCTATAATACATAGTGTATGACACCGTCAGGACTCCTAGGACTATATATATCTATAATACATAGTGTATGACACCGTCAGGGCTCCTAGGACTATATATATCTATAATACATAGTGTATGACACCGTCAGGGCTCCTAGGACTATATATATCTATAATACATAGTGTATGACACTGTCAGGGCTCCTAGGACTATATATATCTATAATACATAGTGTATGACACTGTCAGGGCTCCTAGGACTATATATATCTATAATACATAGTGTATGACACTGTCAGGGCTCCTAGGACTATATATATCTATAATACATAGTGTATGACACTGTCAGGGCTCCTAGGACTATATATATCTATAATACATAGTGTATGACACTGTCAGGGCTCCTAGGACTATATATATATCTATAATACATAGTGTATGACACCGTCAGGGCTCCTAGGACTATATATATCTATAATACATAGTGTATGACACCGTCAGGGCTCCTAGGACTATATATATCTATAATACATAGTGTATGACACCGTCAGGGCTGCTAGGACTATATATCTATAATACATAGTGTATGACACTGTCAGGGCTCCTAGGAGTATATATCTATAATACATAGTATATGACACTGTCAGGGCTCCTAGGACTATATATATATCTATAATACATAGTGTATGACACTGTCAGGGCTCCTAGGACTATATATATATATCTATAATACATAGTGTATGACACTGTCAGGGCTCCTAGGACTATATATATCTATAATACATAGTGTATGACACTATCAGGACTCCTAGGACTATATATATCTATAATACATAGTGTATGACACTGTCAGGACTCCTAGGACTATATATATCTATAATACATAGTTTATGACACTGTCAGGACTCCTAGGACTATATATATCTATAATACATAGTGTATGACACTGTCAGGGCTCCTAGGACTATATACAGTTAGGGCCAGAAATATTTGGACAGTGACACAAGTTTTGTTATTTTAGCTGTTTACTAAAACATGTTCAGAAATACAATTATATATATAATATGGGCTGAAAGTGCACTCTCCCAGCTGCAATATGAGAGTTTCCACATCCAAATCGGAGAAAGGGTTTAGGAATCATAGCTCTGTAATGTATAGCCTCCTCTTTTTCAAGGGACCAAAAGTAATTGGACAATGGACTCTAAGGGCTGCAATTAACTCTGAAGGCGTCTCCCTTGTAAACCTGTAATCAATGAAGTAGTTAAAAGGTCTGGGGTTGATTCCAGGTGTGTGGTTTTGCATTTGGAAGCTGTTGCTGTGACCAGACAACATGCGGTCAAAGGAACTCTCAATTGAGGTGAAGCAGAACATCCTGAGGCTGAAAAAAAAGAAAAAATCCATCAGAGAGATAGCAGACATGCTTGGAGTAGCAAAATCAACAGTCGGGTACATTCTAAGAAAAAAGGAATTGACTGGTGAGTAGAGATGAGCGAACAGTGTTCTATGGAACTCATGTTCGATCGGATATTAGGCTGTTCGGCATGTTCGAATCGAATCGAACACCGCGTGGTAAAGTTCGCCATTACTCGATTCCCCTCCCACCTTCCCTGGCGCCTTTTTTGCTCCAATAACAGCGCAGGGTAGGTGGGACAGGAACTACGACACCGGTGACGTTGAAAAAAGTAGGCAAAACCCATTGGCTGCCGAAAACATGTGACCTCTAATTTAAAAGAACAGCGCCGCCCAGCTTCGCGTCATTCTGAGCTTGTAATTCACCGAGGACGGAGGTTTCCGCCCAGCTAGCTAGGGCTTAGATTCTGGGTAGGCAGGGACAGGCTAGGATAGGAAGGAGAAGACAACCAACAGCTCTTATAAGAGCTAAATTCCAGGGAGAAGCTTGTCAGTGTAACGTGGCACTGACGGGCTCAATCGCCGCAACCCAGCTTTCCCAGGATCCTGAATGGAATACACTGTCAGTGTATTCCCGTATACCCGATATATACCCCGATACCCGTTCCAACGGTGTGCCCCCCCACCTTCACCCCAGAAATACCCTGCAAGTCCCCTAGCAATAGAATTGGGGCTATATACACCCACTATTTTTGCTACTGCCATATAGTGCCATTGTCTGACTGGGAATTCAAAGAATATATTGGGCTTACATATAACTTCAATTCCAGGGAGAAGCTTGTCAGTGTAACGTGGCACTGACGGGCTCAATCGCCGCAACCCAGCTTTCCCAGGATCCTGAATGGAACACACTGACAGTGTATTCCCGTATACCCCATATATACACCCCAAATCCCCGTTCCAACGGTGTGCCCCCCCACCTTCACCTCAGAAATACCCTGCAAGTCCCCTAGCAATAGAATTGGGGCTATATACACCCACAATGTTTGCTACTGGTATACAGTGCCATTGTCTGACTGGGAATTCAAAGAATATATTGGGGTGACGTGCACCCACAATTTTTGCTACTGCTATACAGTGCCATTGTCTCACTGGGAATTCAAAGAATATATGGGGGTTATGTGCACCCACAATTTTTAATACTGGTATACAGTGCCATTGTCTGACTGGGAATTCAAAGAATATATTGGGAATACAAATACCCTCATTTCTTGCTACTGCCATATAGTGCCAGTGTCTGACTGGTAATTCAAAGAATATATTGGGGTTACGTGCACCCACAATTTTTGCTACTGCTATACAGTTCCATTGTCTGACTGGGAATTCAAAGAATATATGGGGGTTATGTGCACCCACAATTTTTAATACTGCTATACAGTTCCATTGTCTCACTGGGAATTCAAAGAATATATGGGGGTTATGTGCACCCACAATTTTTAATACTGCTATACAGTTCCATTGTCTCACTGGGAATTCAAAGAATATATGGGGGTTATGTGCACCCACAATTTTTAATACTGCTATACAGTTCCATTGTCTCACTGGGAATTCAAAGAATATATGGGGGTTATGTGCACCCACAATTTTTAATACTGGTATATAGTGCCATTGTCTGACTGGGAATTCAAAGAATATATGGGGGTTACGTGCACCCACAATTTTTAATACTGCTATACAGTTCCATTGTCTCACTGGGAATTCAAAGAATATATGGGGGTTATGTGCACCCACAATTTTTACTACTGGTATACAGTGCCATTGTCTGACTGGGAATTCAAAGAATATATGGGGGTTATGTGCACCCACAATTTTTACTACTGGTATAAAGTGCCATTGTCTGACTGGGAATTCAAAGAATATATTGGGGTGACGTGCACCCACAATTTTTGCTACTGCTATACAGTGCCATTGTCTCACTGGGAATTCAAAGAATATATGGGGGTTATGTGCACCCACAATTTTTAATACTGGTATACAGTGCCATTGTCTGACTGGGAATTCAAAGAATATATTGGGGTTACGTGCACCCACAATTTTTGCTACTGCTATACAGTTCCATTGTCTCACTGGGAATTCAAAGAATATATGGGGGTTATGTGCACCCACAATTTTTAATACTGGTATACAGTGCCATTGTCTGACTGGGAATTCAAAGAATATATGGGGGTTATGTGCACCCACAATTTTTAATACTGGTATATAGTGCCATTGTCTGACTGGGAATTCAAAGAATATATGGGGGTTATGTGCACCCACAATTTTTAATACTGGTATACAGTGCCATTGTCTGACTGGGAATTCAAAGAATATATGGGGGTTATGTGCACCCACAATTTTTACTACTGGTATACAGTGCCATTGTCTGACTGGGAATTCAAAGAATATATTGGGGTGACGTGCACCCACAATTTTTGCTACTGCTATACAGTGCCATTGTCTGACTGGGAATTCAAAGAATATATGGGGGTTATGTGCACCCACAATTTTTACTACTGGTATACAGTGCCATTGTCTCACTGGGAATTCAAATAATATATGGGGGTTATGTGCACCCACAATTTTTAATACTGGTATACAGTGCCATTGTCTGACTGGGAATTCCACAAATAATTTGGGGATTCATTCACCCTACATCTCAGGCTCTTGCCATATTCACCCAGGTTGTCAGTGCTGCACCAGCTCGTTCCCAGACAGCTCGGCCCGAAAAACACGTTACCTATATAGAGGATTTGGACAATGAAGACAACATGTTCTAAATCTAATGTCTGCACCTTCTCCAGAATTAAAATAAAGGCAGCGTTTAACTTTCAAATAGCACTGCACAAAGGAAGAGCTTATCAGCTTGTCTCATGACATGCTACTGAAAAGTTTCATTTGTGTATCTTAATGTAAATATAGTTGTATAAGCTTTTTGGGTTTTAGGCACTGCCAAGTTATTTATTACCACCCGCTCCCTTATAATGATGATGACGCCAAAGTCACTGTGGGTGTTCAGAGCTCACAGCTTTGGGTGACATTTGTCTTGCTCTCTGTCGGTACCAGCTGTCTTTTTGGATACCGTAAAGTTATGTTGACTTTATTAACAGCTATAGAAGCTTTAGCCAGGTTGTGACGGTGTGTAACCCTAACAACACTAAGTGGGATACACATTAATAGTCAGTCTATGTACGCTAAACGTATCACTGAAGTAATTTTTTTTCCCTCTCCCCTAATATAAGAAAGGAACAGACATTAGACCTAGACCGGGGTTCGAGGCTTGAAAAAAATCCAGTATTATTTGTTCTTCATGATGTGAAATATGTGTTGAAAAGCAACCCAAGATGAAGTCAGCCATGTGTGCCAGTGTGTTACTTGGCATGCCTTTGCTGGCCCCAACTGTAAGGGTCACTCTCCATTTCCTCCATTTTCCACTCCCCTTCACACCATTTGTGGTGAAGCAATGGGATGCACTGAAGTGCACCCTCTAGCCTCGTGTGGGATAGGGACATCAGATGCCACTCCAACCCCCTCGTCTTCCTCCGCCAGCCAACGGTGCGAAGATGAGAGGAGTGTGCTCTGAATGTTTTCTGCCTAGCAGAGGCTAGTTCTCACTTACGAAAATGGCCCCACTTTGACCTGTATATCAGGCACAATGGTGTAGGTTTCAAAGAAACATGGCACCAACAAGTTGGAAAACGTGGGCCATGCGTGGACCGTGTTTGAGTCTGGCAAGCTCCAGATCTGCTACCAGGTTCCAGCCATTATCACAGGCGCAAAAATGCCAGGCCCCAGGTGTAGCAGGGAAAAAAAAATGCCATCTCAGCCAGGATGGCATCCCTGACCTCGGAGGCACTGTGCTGTCTGTCCCCCAAGCTGATCAGTTTCAGCACGGCCTACTGACATCTCCCCATGCCAGTGTTACAGTGTTTTCCGCTAGTAGCTGGGGTGGAGGTTGCAGCTTCGTAGGGTTTCAGTCTACTCCTGCCATGAATTTTGGCCTGGGAGAGGAGATAGGCCACCCCAGTTTGCACCCGGGGAACAGACTCCACCACATTCACCCTGCCTGTCATTAAAGATAAGCACTGCAGCATCCCTGACCACAGGCGCTTGTCCATGTGTCGGTGGTCAAGTGGACCTTGCAGCAAAGCGCAGAGCTCTGGGCCCGACTGATGTTATGGGACACATGCAGGCGCAAGGCAGGGACAGCACACCAAGAGAAGTAGTAACGGCTAGGCCCAGCATAGGGAGGTGCCCCAGCTGCCATCTGCTGACGGAAGGCCTGGGTCTCCAGAAGCATAAACAAACACCAACATCTCCAGGGCCAGCAGTTTATCGATGAGGCTGTTACAGGCTTGGGCATGGGGGTGGGTTGTATTGTACTTCTGCCTGCAATGAAAAGCTTGGGAAATGTGGAGTGGCTGGGAAGAGGCGCATGATGGTGCAGGCCAAAAGGGCGCATGAGGGTGAACTCCCCAATGTGTCAGAGATAGGTGTGTAGGTGTCCTTGCATCATATACTTGCACCATATTTGGCTTTGGAAGTTAATTTTGTGCCAAAAAGTGGTTAAGACAGCGATCCCTCAGCTACTCCCGTTACACTGTCTATTGAAGTTACCATCTGTGGAAGTGGACCACCATTTCTAAGATCCCAAAGGAAGCAGGCAAGAGATGTGCAGTTCAGAAAAAAAGATGAGAAAATAAGTTTAGGCTGTAGAGCACAGAGGGATCGGAGAGGACAGAGCTGGTGTCGGCCAGGTACTCCCACAACATGCGCCTATACTTGTCCCTCCTGGTGACACTAGGCCCCTGAGTGGCAGTAATTTGTCCAGGGGGGCCATTAACGTGTTCCAGACCTAGGAATAAGTCTTCCAACAGGGTAGAGTTTTGCATGCCTTTGCTTCTACCCACTGTTTTTGCTGCTTAGCTTCCCTCCACATCTACTCTGCTTTCACCCCTAAACATCACCCCAGTTTATGCCTTTGCTTCTACCCAGGTTTTTTGTTGATTTAGCTTCCCTCTACATCTACACTGCTTTAGCCCCTAGACATCACCCCTGTCCATGTGGGGTCGGTGGCCTCGTCATCCACCAACTCCTCTTCCAATTGCGCACTGCCCCCTTACTGCAAACCGCACATGACCACAGCTTGCCTTGATGGCAACTGTGTCTCATGATCCCCACTTAGGTCCAGACAAGTCGGTGGCGGGTCCAAAACCCCAAAATTGGAAGGAAATGGCAGATGCTGCAGTATTTCTAACACCTGTTCCTGGTGCTCGGGCCTGGTCTGTGTTGTACCCTGCACCCTGCTTAACGCATCTGCCATATCCGAAGTTGTGCTGAGCGCATGCTAATGTTTCGTGTCCAGTGCAATGGATGGGATGGGATTTCACATAAGTCTGCCACCCATGGCCACTCATGGTTGAGCAACTGAGGGAGTTGACTTTGACGAACCCGAGGGTTTTGGAGTTGGAACTACATCAAAGGTCTGTGCTGCTCACACACTCTGCTCAACACATGATATGTTTAGTGCCAGCAGTGTGGAGACGTCGCACAACAGCCGTTGTTCCAGCAGGTACAGGCGTTGTAGGAGTGCATAGAGGCTAGCAGCGGCAACTATACACTTTAAAAACTATCCGCACAAGCGCCACACTTTCACCAGTAGCTCAGGAACATTGGGGTACCTTTTTCAAAAGATTAGCAGCAATGAGTTAAAAACGTGGCCCAGGCATGGAATATGTTGCAGGCTGCCAAGCTACAGAGCCAATCCCAGGTTACGGCCATTATCACACATGACAACATGCCTGGGCCCAGGTGCAGTGGCAAAAACCACATTGCCGTCTCATCGAGGATGGCATGACTCACTTTGTAGGCAGTGTGCTGTCTGGCCCCCAAGCTGATGAGCTTCAGCACGGCCCGCTGACGTCTCCCCACACCAGTGTTGCAGCGTTTCCAGCTCGTAGCTGGGGTCAATTTAACAGCGGAGGAGGGTGGTGTTTCAGCCCTCCTCCCAGGAATGTTGTGTGGGGAGACAAGTCAGGCCACCACATTTTGCGACCCGGTCCACGCCTCAACTACATTCAACCACTGTGCCCAAATTGAAAGGTAGCGTCCCTGTCCGCATGCACTTGTCCATTCGTAACTGGTCACATGGAACTTTAGGGCTAAGCGCTGAATTTAGGGACCGCCTCATGTTTGGGGGAAAGTGCTGGTGTGGACGGCACAGTGCGGTGGCGCAGTAGACACTCTGCCCAAAAAGGGCAGAGTGTCCCCCAGCCGGGATTCCAACATCTCCTGGGCCAGATTTCTTGAGATGAGGCCGTTGAAGCCTTGGGCATGTGGGTGGGTTGCGCTGTACTTTAGCATGAAATGAAAGGCTTGGGAGATGGGGAGTTGCTGGGAAGAGGCGCATGATGGCGCGGGCAAAAAGAGAAATGGCAGGAAAAGGTGAGGATAAGGGTGAACTCCCCAAAGTGTCAGAGGCAGATGTGGAGGTGTCCTGGCTCCTGGTCTGGACTGCAGCGCCAGCCCTGTCAACAGTGGAAGAGGCAGTGGCCGCCAGGCCAAACGACGATTATCCTGCGCTTGCTCTCACCCACTGAGCCCAGGGCTTGCCTTCCAAATGATGGCACCCGCAAGAGGTGGTGAGATTCCTCTCCGCAGATCTCCAAACCATCTTGGACTTGCAAATTGCACTAAATTTGTCATGTAACTGACATGTATATGATGAGTCTATCCATTGTCTGTTCATTTTGGTGAAAGTCAGCCTGTCAGCTGACAGACAGCTGTGCTTGTCAGTGATGATGTCACCGGCTGCTTGTACCCCCAGTTTTTGCTGCTTAGCTTGCCTCCACATCCACACTGCTTTTGCCCCTACACATCACCCCTATCCATGCCTGTGCCTCTAGCCATAAGTCTGCCACCCATGGAAACTCATGGTGCAGAAAGTGAGGGAGCTGACTCTGAGGAACCCTTGGGTTTTGTAGCTGGTACTCCATCAAAGGTCTCTGCTGCTCACACACCCTGCTCAACATACGGTATCTAGGGTTAGAGCGTGTGGTGACCTCGCACAACAGTAGGTGCTTCAGGCAGATGTAGGCCTTGCTGGAGTGTATTGCGGCTAGCTCCAGGTACTGTAGACTTGGGAAAGTGGGTGTCCAAGTGCCGCACTTTCACCCTTAGCTCAGCTAATTTGGGGTATGTTTTTAAAAATCATTGCACCACTACATTGAACATGTGGGCCAGGCATGGAACGTGTTGGAGGCTGGCAAGCTCCAGAGCCCTCCAACAAGCTAAAAAACCTGGCCCCAGGGGCAGCGGGGATAAACAAATTGCCATCTCATCCAGGATGGCATCCCTGACCTCAGAGGCAGTGTGCTGTCCGTCTCCCAAGCTGATGAGCTTCAGCACAGCCTGCTGACATCTCCCCACACCAGTGTTGCAGCGTTTTCAGCTCGTAGCTGGGGTAAATCTAACAGCGGAGGAGGAGGAGGGTGGTGTTTCAGCCCTCCTCCCAGGAATGTTTTGTGGGGAAACAAGTCAGGAAAATTCTTGAAACGGGAGAGTTTTGCATCTTTGCCCTTGCTGCCTATGGACATCCCTTTGCCTCTAGCCACCATTTTCCCTGCTTTGCTTGCCTCCACATCCACACTGCTTTTGCCCCTAGACATCACCCCAGTCCATGTCTTAGCTTGTACCCCCAGTTTTTCCTGCTTAGCTTGCCTCCACATCCACACTGCTTTTGCCCCTAGACATCACCCCAGTCCATGCCTTAGCTTGTACCCCCAGTTTTTCCTGCTTAGCTTGCCTCCACATCCACACTGCTTTTGCCCCTAGACATCACCCCAGTCCATGCCTTAGCTTGTACCCCCAGTTTTTCCTGCTTAGCTTGCCTCCACATCCACACTGCTTTTGCCCCTAGACATCACCCCAGTCCATGCCTTAGCTTGTACCCCCAGTTTTTCCTGCTTAGCTTGCCTCCACATCCACACTGCTTTTGCCCCTAGACATCACCCCAGTCCATGCCTTAGCTTGTATCCCCAGTTTTTCCTGCTTAGCTTGCCTCCACATCCACACTGCTTTTGCCCCTAGACATCACCCCAGTCCATGCCTTAGCTTGTACCCCCAGTTTTTCCTGCTTAGCTTGCCTCCACATCCACACTGCTCTTGCCCCTAGACATCATCCCTATCCATGCCTCTTCCCCTAGCCATAACTCTGCCACCCCTGGAAACTCATGGTGCAGAAACTTTGGTTGCTGACTTTGAGGAACCCTTGGGTTTTGTAGATGGAACTCCATCAAAGGTCTGTGCAGCTCACACACCCTGCTCAAGATATGGTATTGTAGGGTTTCAGCGTGTGTGAATGACGGACAACAGCCTGTGTTTGGACAGATGTAGGCCTTGCTAGAGTGTTTTTAGGCTAGCAGCGACTCCTGTGCACTTGCAAAAGTGGGCGCACAAGCGCCGCATTTTCAACAGTAGCTTCGGTACATTTGGGTATGTTTTTAAAAAACTTTGCACCACTAGGTTAGACGTGGGCCAAACATGGAACGTGTTGGAGGCTGGCAAGCTCCAGAGCCGCTACCAGGTTCCAGCCATTATCACAGGCGTAAAAATGCCAGGCCCCAGGTGTAGCAGGGAAAAAAAAATGCCATCTCAGCCAGGATGGCATCCCTGACCTCGGAGGCACTGTGCTGTCTGTCCCCCAAGCTGATGAGCTTCAGCACCGCCTGCTGACGTCTCCCCACACCAGTGTTTTAGCGTTTGCCGCTAGTAGCTGTGGTGGAGGTTGCAGCGTCGTAGGGTTTCAGTCTACTCCTGCCATGAATTTTGGCCTGGGAGAGGAGATAGGCCACCCCAGTTTGCACCCGGGGAACAGACTCCACCACATTCACCCTGCCTGTCATTAAAGATAAGCACTGCAGCATCCCTGACCACAGGCGCTTGTCCAAGTGTCGGTGGTCAAGTGGACCTTGCAGCAAAGCGCGGAACTAAGGGCCCACCTGATGTTGAGTGACACGTGCTGGTGCAAGGCGGGGACGCCACACCGGGAGAAGTTGAGACGGCTAGGGACGGCATAGTGAGGTGCCACAGTTGCCATCAGGTCCGGGAAGGCGGGAGTTTCAACAAGCCGGAACGCCAACCTCTCCTGGGCCAGCAGTTTAGCGATGTTGGCGTTCTAGGCTTGCGTGGGTGGGTGGTTAGCGGTGTATTTCTGCCGGCGCTCCAATGTCTGAGAGATGGTGGGTTGTTGTAAAGAAGCGCCTGATGGTGCCTTTGATGGTGCAGGAGAAGGAGATAAGACAGAAACAGGGGAGGATGAGGGAGAAGTCAACAAAGTGGCGGAGGCAGATGAAGTGATGTCCTGGCTCATCCTCTGGAGTGCATCGCCAGCACTGTGAGCAGAGGCAGTGGCATGAACGGCGGGCGACGTTTGTCCTGCCGTTGCTGCCTGCCACTGATTCCATTGCTTGGATTCCAAATGACGGTGCATTGAAGTGGTGGACAGGTTGCTCTTCTCAGGGCCCCTACTCGATTTCGAGAGGCAAATTGTGTAGACGACACTATATCTGTCCTCGGCGCATTCCTTGAAAAAACTCTACACCTTCAAGAAACGTGCCCTCGATGGGGGAGTTTTTCTGGGCTGGGTACAAAAGGGAACATCTTCGGACATTCCGGGTCTGGCCTGGCTTCGGCAAAGCAGCTGACCTCTGCCTCTGGACATGTCTCTGCCTCTAGCTACCCTTTTTGGTGCTGCACCTGCCTCAACATCCACACTACTTTCCCAGCTTGACATCTGCCTTGTCCAGGTGGGGTCGGTGTCCTCGTCGTCCACCACCTCCTCTTCCAACTACTGTCTCGCCTCCTCCTCCTGCACAATGCGCATGTCAACTGGCTGCCCTGACAGCAACTGCGTCTCATCGTCGTCGATGAGGGTGGGTTGCTGGTCATCCGCCACCAAATCGACCGGAGATGGAATGGAGGAGACTCTAGTGTTTGAGCATCTGGACACAGATACTCGTCTGTTAGGTCCGTGGAATCGCGAAATGGAGGGGCAGGTTGCGGTACAGTCAAAGGAAGGGAGAACAGCTCTGGGGAGCAGGGACAGTTGGGGTTATTGTTCTGAGAAGATTGGGAATTTTGGGTGGAAGGAGGACAAGACTGTTGGGTAAGAGGAGGTAGAGGCTGACTGGCTGGTGGACAATGTGCTTTAAGCGTTATCCGACAGCCATTGCAAGACCTGTTCCTGGTTCTCGGGCCTACTAATCTTTGTACCATTCAGCCTAGTTAATGTGGAACTTTTGTGCAAAGCGCAGAACTTAGGGCCCGCCTGATGTTAAGGGACACACGCTGGTACAAGGCTCAACTCACCCTAAGTGCCAAAAACACTGCTGGTGCAAGGCTCTACTCATGCCAAGGGCCTCAATCTCTGCTGGTAGCTCAGCTTAAGGTCATGTAACTTTGTTTGGAAGGGCTCATGTTAAGGGCTACAAAAGTGAATTTTGGAAGGTCTTACCACATCACACACACACACACACACACACACACACACACACACACACACACACACACACACACACACACACACTCAAAATGACAGTTAAGGGTGAGGGCTTTTGGAATTCCCATTGCCTATTCCATTTGTGGTTGTCATGGGGAACGTGATTTAAAGGGGTGGTTGTTACTGTTTGTTGAGCTTAAATTGGGGTTTGTGTCCATCCATTTGGGGAGTAAAGAAGGTTTCCAGGTATTTTCCCACTTTGATAGAGGTTTTTTTGAATGTGGAAAGTGTGTAGTTGTTAGG
Organism: Leptodactylus fuscus; assembly: GCF_031893055.1. Lineage (NCBI taxonomy): Eukaryota > Metazoa > Chordata > Amphibia > Anura > Leptodactylidae > Leptodactylus > Leptodactylus fuscus. The sequence goes on from NW_027440208.1 coordinate 18,262, forward strand.
CAGTGATGTTGGGGTAATAGAGGGTCTTTGGTGTGTTAGATGCCCCCAGGCATGCTTCCCCTGCTGTCCCAGTGTCATTCCAGAGGTGTTGGCATCATTTCCTGGGGTGTCATAGTGGACTTGGTGACCCTCCAGACACGGATTTGGGTTTCCCCCTTAACGAGTATCTGTTCCCCATAGACTATAATGGGGTTCGAAACCTGTTCGAACACACGAACAGTGAGCGGCTGTTCGAATCGAATTTCGAACCTCGAACATTTTAGTGTTCGCTCATCTCTACTGGTGAGCTTGGGAACTCAAAAAGGCCTGGGCGTCCACGGATAACAACAGTGGTGGATGATCGCCGCATACTTTCTTTGGTCAAGAAGAACCCGTTCACAACATCAACTGAAGTCCAGAACACTCTCAGTGAAGTAGGTGTATCTGTCTCTAAGTCAACAGTAAAGAGAAGACTCCATGAAAGTAAATACAAAGGGTTCACATCTAGATGCAAACCATTCATCAATTCCAAAAATAGACAGGCCAGAGTTACATTTGCTGGAAAACACCTCAAGAAGCCAGCTCAGTTCTGGAAAAGTATTCTATGGACAGATGAGACAAAGATCAACCTGTACCAGAATGATGGGAAGAAAAAAGTTTGGAGAAGAAAGGGAACGGCACATGATCCAAGGCACAGCACATCCTCTGTAAAACATGGTGGAGGCAACGTGATGGCATGGGCATGCATGGCTTTCAATGGCGGCACTGGGTCACTTGTGTTTATTGATGACATAACAGCAGACAAGAGTAGCCGGATGAATTCTGAAGTGTACCGGGATATACTTTCAGCCCAGATTCAGCCCAGATTCAGCCAAGTTGATCGGACGGCGCTTCATAGTACAGATGGACAATGACCCCAAGCATACAGCCAAAGCTACCCAGGAGTTCATGAGTGCAAAAAAGTGGAACATTCTGCAATGGCCAAGTCACTCACCAGATCTTACCCCAATTGAGCATGCATTTCACTTGCTCAAATCCAGACTTAAGGCGGAAAGACCCACAAACAAGCAAGACCTGAAGGCTGCGGCTGTAAAGGCCTGGCAAAGCATTAAGAAGGAGGAAACCCAGCGTTTGGTGATGTCCATGGGTTCCAGACTTAAGGCAGTGATTGCCTCCAAAGGATTCGCAACAAAATATTGAAAATAAAAATATTTTGTTTGGGTTATGTTTATTTGTCCAATTACTTTTGAGCTCCTAAAATGTGGAGTGTTTGTAAAGAAATGTCTACAATTCCTACATTTTCTATCAGATATTTTTGTTCAACCCTTCAAATTAAACGTTACAATCTGCACTGGAATTCTGTTGTAGAGGTTTCATTGCAAAACCAATGTGGTGGCATGCAGAGCCCAACTCACGAAAATTGTGTCACTGTCCAAATATTTCTGGCCCTAACTGTATATATCTATAATACATAGTGTATGACACTGTCAGGGCTCCTAGGACTATATATATCTATAATACATAGTGTATGACACTGTCAGGGCTCCTAGGACTATATATATCTATAATACATAGTGTATGACACTGTCAGGGCTCCTAGGACTATATATCTATACAGTGACTGTTATATGTACTGTATAATACCTATAAGATAATGTGAGTATGATGTAGATCCCTGGATGTTGTTGACAAGTTCTTATCACCTGGTATTATCACAGTAAGTGATCCAGTCTGTTTAGTTGTATACATTGTGAGAAAAACCTCAGCTCAGGGCGTTAATTCCCCTGAAAACCACAGGATGTGTACAGAGTCAGAACAGGAGAGACCAGAGTGTAATAACGTATAAATAGACAGCGCCAAGACCACTCTAGTCAATGAGACTGCAGGAAACTTCTCATGTGAGTACAATCTATTACTATCTGTTATCAGCCATGTCAGGAGAGGAGAGGCCGACTGTAGGACAGGGGAATACAATCTATTACTATCTGTTATCAGCCATGTCAGGAGAGGAGAGGCCGACTGTAGGACAGGGGAATACAATCTATTACTATCTGTTATCAGCCATGTCAGGAGAGGAGAGGCCGACTGTAGGACAGGAGAATACAATCTATTACTATCTGTTATCAGCCATATCAGGAGGGGAGAGGCCAACTGTAGGACAGGGGAATACAATCTATTACTATCTGTTATCAGCCATGTCAGGAGAGGCCGACTGTAGGACAGGAGAATACAATCTATTACCATCTGTTATCGGCCATGTCAGGAGAGGAGAGGCCGACTGTAGGACAGGAGAATACAATCTATTACTATCTGTTATCAGCCATGTCAGGAGAGGAGAGGCCGACTGTAGGTCAGGGGAATACAATCTATTACTATCTGTTATCAGCCATGTCAGGAGAGGCCGACTGTAGGACAGGAGAATACAATCTATTACCATCTGTTATCAGCCATGTCAGGAGAGGAGAGGCTGACTGTAGGACAGAGGGAATACAATCTATTACTATCTGTTATCAGCCATGTCAGGAGAGGAGAGGCCGACTGTAGGACAGGAGAATACAATCTATTACTATCTGTTATCAGCCATGTCAGGAGAGGAGAGGCTGACTGTAGGACAGAGGGAATACAATCTATTACTATCTGTTATCAGCCATGTCAGGAGAGGAGAGGCCGACTGTAGGACAGGGGAATACAATCTATTACTATTTGTTATCAGCCATGTCAGGAGAGGAGAGGCCGACTGTAGGACAGGGGAATACAATCTATTACTATCTGTTATCAGCCATGTCAGGGGAGGAGAGGAGAGGAGAGGCCGACTGTAGGACACGGGAATACAATCTATTACTATCTGTTATCAGCCATGTCAGGAGAGGCCGACTGTAGGACACGGGAATACAATCTATTACTATCTGTTATCAGCCATGTCAGGAGAGGAGAGGCCGACTGTAGGACAGGGGAATACAATCTATTACTATCTGTTATCAGCCATGTCAGGAGAGGAGAGGCTGACTGTAGGTCAGGGGAATACAATCTATTACTATCTGTTATCAGCCATGTCAGGAGAGGCCGACTGTAGGACAGGAGAATACAATCTATTACCATCTGTTATCGGCCATGTCAGGAGAGGAGAGGCCGACTGTAGGACAGGAGAATACAATCTATTACTATCTGTTATCAGCCATGTCAGGAGAGGAGAGGCTGACTGTAGGACAGAGGGAATACAATCTATTACTATCTGTTATCAGCCATGTCAGGAGAGGAGAGGCCGACTGTAGGACAGGGGAATACAATCTATTACTATTTGTTATCAGCCATGTCAGGAGAGGAGAGGCCGACTGTAGGACAGGGGAATACAATCTATTACTATCTGTTATCAGCCATGTCAGGGGAGGAGAGGAGAGGAGAGGCCGACTGTAGGACACGGGAATACAATCTATTACTATCTGTTATCAGCCATGTCAGGAGAGGAGAGGCCGACTGTAGGACAGGGGAATACAATCTATTACTATCTGTTATCAGCCATGGCAGGAGGGGAGAGGCCGACTGTAGGTCACGGGAATACAATCTATTACTATCTGTTATCAGCCATGTCAGGAGAGGAGAGGCCGACTGTAGGACAGGGGAATACAATCTATTACTATCTGTTATCAGCCATGTCAGGAGAGGAGAGGCCGACTGTAGGACAGGAGAATACAATCTATTACTATCTGTTATCAACCATGTCAGGAGAGGCCGACTGTAGGACAGGAGAATACAATCTATTACTATCTGTTATCAGCCATGTCAGGAGAGGAGAGGCCGACTGTAGGACAGGGGAATACAATCTATTACTATCTGTTATCAGCCATATCAGGAGAGGAGAGGCCGACTGTAGGACAGGGGAATACAATCTATTACTATCTGTTATCAGCCATGTCAGGAGAGGAGAGGCCGACTGTAGGACAGGGGAATACAATCTATTACTATCTGTTATCAGCCATGTCAGGAGAGGCCGACTGTAGGACAGGGGAATACAATCTATTACTATCTGTTATCAGTCATGTCAGGAGAGGAGAGGCCGACTGTAGGACAGGAGAATACAATCTATTACTATCTGTTATCAGCCATGTCAGGAGAGGAGAGGCCGACTGTAGGACAGGAGAATACAATCTATTACTATCTGTTATCAACCATGTCAGGAGAGGCCGACTGTAGGACAGGAGAATACAATCTATTACTATCTGTTATCAGCCATGTCAGGAGAGGAGAGGCCGACTGTAGGACAGGGGAATACAATCTATTACTATCTGTTATCAGCCATGGCAGGAGGGGAGAGGCCGACTGTAGGTCACGGGAATACAATCTATTACTATCTGTTATCAGCCATGTCAGGAGAGGAGAGGCCGACTGTAGGACAGGGGAATACAATCTATTACTATCTGTTATCAGCCATGTCAGGAGAGGAGAGGCCGACTGTAGGACAGGTGAATACAATCTATTACTATCTGTTATCAGCCATGTCACGAGAGGAGAGGCCGACTGTAGGACAGGTGAATAAAAATCTATTACTATCTGTTATCAGCCATGTCAGGAGAGGAGAGGCCGACTGTAGGACAGGGGAATACAATCTATTACTATCTGTTATCAGCCATGTCAGGAGAGGAGAGGCCGACTGTAGGACAGGTGAATACAATCTATTACTATCTGTTATCAGCCATGTCAGGAGAGGAGAGGCCGACTGTAGGACAGGGGAATACAATCTATTACTATCTGTTATCAGCCATGTCAGGAGAGGCCGACTGTAGGACAGGGGAATACAATCTATTACTATCTGTTATCAGCCATGTCAGGAGAGGCCGACTGTAGGACAGGGGGATACAATCTATTACTATCTGTTATCTGCCTATTACTATCTGAAGCACAGTAGACAAACACTGAAACCAGGAGCCCTCTGGGATGTTGCAAGTGTAGTAATGCAGCTCTGGTAGTGACTGGAGAATAACTCAGGGACATGAAAACAAATGATTTTCTACATTTCTCCTCAGTCTCTGAGTTCTCATTACATTTAGTAATATTCTTTACCACCTTCTTCTTCTTCCTTCAGGATGAATCTTCTGTCGTCTCTGATACTGTTGGGATCTCTGGCCCTGGCTCGGGGGTGTAGTCCTCCTGGACCTGGAGGTGAGATCAGATCTACACACAGTGCGGTAATATATCTGTATCACACAGGCAGGATTATAACATGGACAGAGAGGTGAGATAACCTGCACCGTCCTCTACTGGGGTCTCCTCCAACCTGCACACAACAAGAATTTTAGAACTATATGATGAGATTACATAGTGCTGCTATCTGTATGGTGGTGTTATGTTGTCACAGCATACAATGTATATAGTATAGTATAGTATAGTACATAGTGTATATACACTCACCGGCCACTTTATTAGGTACACCTGTCCAACTGCTCGTTAACACTTAATTTCTAATCAGCCAATCACATGGCGGCAACTCAGTGCATTTAGGCATGTAGACACGGTCAAGACAATCTCCTGCAGTTCAAACCGAGCATCAGTCTGGGGAAGAAAGGTGATTTGAGTGCCTTTGAACGTGGCATGGTTGTTGGTGGCAGAAGGGCTGGTCTGAGTATTTCAGAAACTGCTGATCTACTGGGATTTTCACGCACAACCATCTCTAGGGTTTACAGAGAATGGTCCGAAAAAGAAAAAACATCCAGTGAGCGGCAGTTCTGTGGGGGGCGGAAATGCGTTGTTGATGCCAGAGGTCAGAGGAGAATGGCCAGACTGGTTCGAGCTGATAGAAAGGCAACAGTGACTCAAATAGCCACCCGTTACAACCAAGGTAGCCAGAAGAGCATCTCTGAACGCCGCACAGTACGTCCAACTTTGAGGCTACAGATGGGCTACAGCAGCAGAAGACCACACCGGGTGCCACTCCTTTCAGCTAAGAACAGGAAACTGAGGCTACAATTTGCACAAGCTCATCGAAATTGGACAATTGAAGATTGGAAAAACGTTGCCTGGTCTGATGAGTCTCGATTTCTGCTGCGACATTCGGATGGTAGGGTCAGAATTTGGCGTCAACAACATGAAAGCATGGATCCATCCTGCCTTGTATCGGTAACGGTTCAGGCTGGTGGTGGTGGTGTCATGGTGTGGGGAATATTTTCTTGGCACTCTTTGGGCCCCTTGGTACCAATTGAGCATCGTTGCAACGCCAAAGCCTACCTGAGTATTGTTGCTGACCATGTCCATCCCTTTATGACCACAATGTACCCAACATCTGATGGCTACTTTCAGCAGGATAATGCAATGCCATGTCATAAAGCTGGAATCATCTCAGACTGGTTTCTTGAACATGACAATGAGTTCACTGGACTCCAATGGCCTCCACAGTCACCAGATCTCAATCCAATAGAGGAGCATCTTTGGGATGTGGTGGAACGGGAGATTCGCATCATGGATGTGCAGCCGACAAATCTGCGACTGCAACTGTGTGATGCCATCATGTCAATATGGACCAAAATCTCTGAGGAATGCTTCCAGCACCTTGTTGTATCTATGCCACCAAGAATTGAGGCAGTTCTGAAGGCAAAAGGGGGTCCAACCCGTTACTAGCATGGTGTACCTAATAAAGTGGCCGGTGAGTGTATATATATACAGTGATGGATCCATCAAACCACCAGTCACCTGGACCTGGATACAGAACACCCAATAATGAGGCTATTATTTCAGTGAATGTCAGTGGTTAGAGCGGTTGTTCGGTATTATAGTCCCTTGGTTGTTACTGAGATGGAGGGTAATAATGGAGGATGATAATAATTAGAGATGAGCGAACACCATTCGATCAAATTGCTCTGTATCAGGCCTTTCAAGGTATTCGATTTACTGCAAAATCAGTAAAAATCTGTATCCCCTCCCAACTTCTCTGGCGCGTTTTTTGCACCGATAACTGTGCAGGGGAGGTGGGACGGGAACTACGACAATGGAGGCAGTGAAAAAAATTTGATAAAACCCATTGGCTGCCGAAAACATGTGACCTCCGATTTATAAGAACGGCCGCCGCCATATTTGTGTCATTTTGCGGCTTGTAGACGTAGGGACAGAGGTGCTGCTGAGGGCTATCCGTAACAGGGATCAGCTCATTCCAATTTTTTGTTCAATCCAGTATTGTTTGCTCTCCATGATGTGAAGTATGCGTTTGTCTCTTGAAAAGCAACTCAACATGAAGTCAGCCATGTGTGCCAGTGTGTTACTTGGCATGCCTTTGCTGGCCCCAACTGTAAGGGTCACTCTTCATTTCCTCCATTTTCCACTCCCCTTCACACCATTTGTGGTGAAGCAATGGGATGCACTGCAGTGCACCCTCTAGCCTCGTGTGGGACAGGGACATCAGATGCCACTCCATCCCCCTCTTCTTCCTCCGCCAGCCAACGGTGCGAAGATGAGAGGAGTGTGCTCTGAATGTTTTCTGCCTAGCAGAGGCTAGTTCTCACTTACGAAAATGGCCGCACTTTGACCTGTATATCAGGCACAATGGTGTAGGTTTCAAAGAACCATTGCACCAACAATTTGAAAACGTGGGTCATGTGTGGACCGTGTTTGAGTCTGGCAAGCTCCAGATCTGCTACCAGGTTCCAGCCATTATCACAGGCGCAAAAATGCCAGGCCCCAGGTGTAGCAGGGAAAAACACATTGCCATCTCAGCCAGGATGGCATCCCTGACCTCGGGGGAAGTGTGTTTTCTGTTGGTCAAGCTGATCAGCTTCAGCACGTCCTGTTGACATCTCCACACCCCAGTGCTGAAGCATGTACAGGTCACAGCTGTGGTTGAGGTAGCAGTGCAGGAGTAGGCTTTCAAAGAGGCTTTCCCCAAACTGTCAGAGACAGATGTGTAGGTGTCCAGGCTGGTGTAAACGGTGGAAGTGGCAGTGTCGGCAACGCTGGGCGACGATTGTCCTGCATTTGTTCTCTCCCACTGAGCCCAGGGCTTGCCTTCCAAATGACAGCGCACGCAAGAGGTGGTAAGGTTGCTCTTTTCAGAGCCCCTACTCAGTTTAGACTTGTAAAGTGTGCAAACCGCACTAAATTTGTCATGCAAATGATGGGTCTATCCATTGGCTGTTCATTTTGATGAAAGTCAGCCGGTCAGCACTGTAAGCTGACAGCCGGCTGTGCTTATCGGTGATGATGCCACCGGCTGCGCTGAAGACCCTTTCCGATAGCACGCTGGTGGCAGGGCAGGGAAGGACCTCCAAGGCGTATAGCGCAAGTTCCAGCCACAAATCTAATTTGTAGACCCACTAAGTGTAGGGCGCAGAGGGATCGGAGAGGACAGGGCTGTGGTTGGCCAGGTACTCCCGCAACATGAGCCTATACTTGTCCCTCCTGGTGACACTAGGCCCCTCAGTGGCAGTAGTTTGGCCAGGGGGTGCCACTAGCCTCTTGTGTGACAATGAAATCATCTGCCACTTCGTTATCCTCCTCTTCCTCCAACAATATACGCTGTGAAGCGGACAGGAGTCTGCCATGACTATCCTGCTAGGATGTTTCAGCACCTATGCCTGACTCCTCAGCGTACAATGCGTTATCCCTGATGGCGAGGAGGGATTCTCGCATCACACACAGGAGCGGGATTGTGACGCTCACGAGTGTGTCGTCACAGCTGACCCTCTTGGTGGACTCCTCAAAGACACGAAGAGATCTCGCATAAGTCTGCCAACATGGGTGAGTTTTGCGCGAGTGGCTAGGACACGGAAAATCTTTGGCCTTGCTGCCTCTGGACATGCCTCTGCCTCTAGCCACATTTTTTGCTGCTGCGCTTGCATCCATATGTACACTGCTTTCCCCCCTAGACATCACCCCTGTCCATGCCTCTGCTTATAACCACATTTTTTCATGATTAGCTTGCCTCCACATCTACACTGCTTTCCCCCCTAGACATCACCCCTGTCCATGCCTCTGCCTCTAGCCACCTTTTTCTCTGCTGTGCTTGCCTCCACATCTACCCTGCTTTTCACGCTAGACATCACCCCTGTCCATTTCGGGTCGGTGGCCTCGTCGTCCACCAACTCCTCTTCCAATTGCTCACTCTCACCTTACTGCAAACTGCACATAACCACAGCTTGCCCTGATGGCAACTGTGTCTTGTCATCATCACCGAGGCCCAGAAACGCCGGTTGTGGGTCCACAACCACAAAATTGGTAGGAAATGGTGGATGCTTCACTATTTGAGCCTCAGGACACAAAAAGTCGTCTGGTAGCTCCTGTGATTCAGAAAGTGGCTCAACAGAGGGAGAGACAGTAAAAAGACCCGAAAAGAGATCCTGGGAGGGGGCAAGGGTGGGATGACTCTGTTGGGAAGATTGGGCATGTTGGGAGGAAGGAGGGGCAGACTCTTGGGTATGAACACGACTGCAGGTAGTGGCTGACCGGCTGCTGGAAAAGCAGCTGGAAGCATTATCCGCTAGCCATTGTAACACCTGTTCCTGGTGCTCGGGCCTGGTCTGTGTTGTACCCTGCACCCTGCTTAACACAGCTGCCATATCAGGAATTGTGATGAGCGCATGCTAATGTTTCTTGTCAAGTGGAAAGGATGGGATGGGATTTCACATAAGTCTGCCACCCATGGAAACTCATGGTGCAGAAACTTCGGGAGCTGACTCTGAGGAACCCTTGGGTTTTGTAGATGGAACTCCATCAAAGATCTCTGCTGCTCACACACCCTGCTCAACAGACGGTATCTAGGGTTTCAGCGTGTGGTGACCTCGCACAACAGCCGGTGCTTCAGGCAGATGTAGGCGTTGCTGGAGTGTATTGAGGCTAGCAATGTCTACTGTAGACCTGCCAAAGTGGGAGCACAAGCACCGCACTTTCACCAGTAGCTCGAGAACCTTGTGGTACGTTTTTAAAGACCGTTGCACCAATAAGTTGAAAACGTGCACCAGGCATGGGCCGTGTTGGAGGCTGGCAAGCTCCAGAGCCGCTACCAGGTTCCGGCCATTATCACACATGACAAAATACCTGGGCCCAGGTGCAGCGGTGAAAACCACATTGCCATCTCATCGAGGATGGCATCCCTGACCTCGGAGGCAGTGTGCTGTCTGTCCCCCAAGCTGATGAGCTTCAGCACAGCCTGCTGACGTCTCTCCACACCAGTGCTGCAGCGTTTCCAACTCGTAGCTGGGGTCGATTTAATGGTGAAGGAGGAGGAGGGTGGTGTTTCAGCACTCCTGCCAGGAATATTGGGTGGGGAGACAAGGCAGGCCGCCACAGTTTGCGACCTGGTCCCAGCCTCAACTACATTCAGCCAGTGTGCCGTGATTGAGATGTAGCATCCCTGGCCGCATGCACTTGTCCACGCGTTAAGTGGAACCCTAAAGGGTTGTTCACACAGAGTAAACTGGCGTGTATGTTGGCGTGTAATTTTACACGTGTAAAATAAGACTCCCATTGACTTCAATGACATTTTACACATGTATTTTGACGTGGTTTTTTTACACGTGTAAAAAAATGTCATTGAAGTCAATGGGAGACTTATTTTACACGTGTAAAATTACACGCCAACATACACGCCAGTTTACCCAGTTTACTCCATGTGAACTCACCCTAAGGGCCAAAAACACTGCTGGTGAATTTTGTTCAGTTCCAAAGGACTCTGTGTTTGCATTTGGCTCAGTCGCAGCTCCAGGACAGGCCTTGGAAGGCAAGGTTTCCTTTAGTGGCTCCATCTCAGCAGGATGATGATGGTGAAGCTTGGTTAACTCTGGTGTCAGAAGGGAAAGTGGTTTCTGATCTACATGTAAAGTACTGGAGCATGTTGTTTGGACAATTAACACCTGATCAGGACTCATTGGACCCATCTCTGTGTATAACACCCCTCTTTTGGTGACTATTCACTAACAATAAAGACCATCAGAAACTTAAGTGTGGTATAAGTGGGGTAGGCCACAGCTTTATTTATACCTGATAACAAAGGTAAATAAAAACCTCAAAACGAGAAACAAAAGATAAACCGTCCATGCCCGCCTCCGGCTCTTCTTCTTCCTGTCTTCTTAATTCGCCCTGAATGCTCCACTGCGATCCAGCGAGCATGTAGGTTACCATACTTCAAATTGGGCATGGACACCCCCGCCACACAACAGGCAGTGTACCGCTCCCTCCCTACACCTGCCTGTTGGCCCCCCCACCCAAAAGAACCAGGGCCCTCTCAAGCCCATCTTGCAGCCCAGAGAGAAAAATATCAGACCCTATGGGGTTGAGATGCACTCCGTCCCTCATTAACAACTTCTCGTTATTACCCTCCAAATCCAAGTGCCGTATGGTTACCCCACCCAAAGACCTAACAAATTTGGAAACCCGGATGTTCAGAACCCGCCGAGCCCTATCAATCGCGGCGACGTCTCGCGCGCCTCTCCAACAAAGGCGAGGCACAACCTCCGACCACACCAGGACCACCTTACCGAAAAAGTCATATACTCGGCGGAGATCCTGCTTTACCATGGTAATGAGTTCGGCTAGCTTCACATGACCCAGATCATTACCTCCGGCATGGACTACAATAACTGCAGGACCTGCCGTCAAACGGCTCGCGGCCACTATTTCGGGCAGAACCTGCCTCCACTGCAGACCTCGACAACCTCTCCAACGAACGTCCACTCCGTCCAGGCCGAAATGTAGACCCCCAAGCCGAACCGCCGCTCTCCTCTCCGCCCAATACAGGAAAGAGTGGCCTATGAGCCACACCACTACCGGAACAGCCTCTATAGAGAAAACACAGAAAAACAAAGGCACAAGACATAGAAGAAAAATGCAAGAAAAAGACATAAAGGCCCAGATCAGCACCCCATCGCACTCAGCGAACGCCGAGGCTTAGGGAGTCATCAGGTCGGGCCGAATGTAAGACCGGAAGCAATCGGATCTCCAGCGCCCCAAGCGTTTTACCGCCTCATCGCCCAAACCACAAGCATCGGCCGTCGTGGCGGCTCCGATGCGGAAGGAATGGGTGCCGAAGTCCCGAGGCTCCAGCCCCACAGCAACTAAACATGCACAAAAAACAGACAGGAATTGGAAACGAGTGAGAGGCGAACCAGATTCATGCAATAAAAGGACGTCCCCTGCGGGACGCCTAGCACAATAATCCCGAATCAAAACCACGGGGCAAAACTCAGACCCCGTGCGTCCAATGGTAATCCAAGTACCCCGCCCGAAAACGTCCGTTTTCGAGCGGCGAAGACAAATTTTAACCTCTGCATCGGAAACAACCACATCACCCGCGCCCAAACCCCCGGGCCTAGTTTTACTGGGACTGACTAACTCCCCAATACGGAGGGCCTCAGCAAAACCAACTCGAAACCATCCAGACACACGACCTCCAGAACCCCAAACAAGTGAGTTAACAAGCTAAACGAGACCGGCCGCCGCCGATCCCCCCCACACTTCTCCTTCCTCCATCCCTTCAAAACCTGTCGGATAGCAAAGTGTTTTTTAACATCCAAACGACCAAACAACTTGAGCATAAATGCAACCCCAGCTAACCTTTTAACAACCGCGCAATAAGACAGCCCCTGGCTCCTCAGTTTGACTAAAAATTCCAAAGAAACATCTAACAACATCTGAGCGTCCGCGGGTGCTGAACCGCCAGACACGGACAACCAAAGGACCCAGGCACTGTGGTGGCTCTTCCACGTAGACGCAGATACCGACCCCCAAATGAGCTCTAGCAGCTGTTCCCTACCAGGCTCCACAAGGAATCGGGGCAACTCCAACCCTCTGTCTTTGCCGACGGATGCAGGGCACGGAAGACCTGAAAACGTGAGCGAGACAAAGCATCAGCAATCCTATTCCGCACCCCAGGCACATGGCGAGCTTTAAACCAAATGTTACGCTGCAAACAAACCAGAACTAAATGCCGAAGCAGCGCCAGCACCGGAGGTGAGGAAGAAGACTGACTATTTATAACCTGCACTACCGAAAGGTTATCACACCAAAAAACTATCCTACGATTGGACATCCCATCACCCCAAAGCTCTATCGCGGCCACAATCGGGAAAAATTCCAACAAGGCCATGTTCTTAACCAAGCCCGATTCAACCCACTGCGGAGGCCAAGACCCCCTGCACCACTCATCCCCGAAGACAGCCGCGAAACCGTCGCCCCCAGCCGCGTCCGTAAACAAAGAAAGCTCTGCATTTGTAACCTCCTCCTGCTGACAAACAGCCCGACCGTTAAACTGAGAAAGAAAAACGCTCCAAACACACAAATCCTCCTTCAGTGTACGCGTAATGCGAATAAAATGGTCGGGGTGGAGCACATCCTTCGTAGCCAGCGACAGCCGGCGACAAAAGGCGCGCCCCATGGGCAGAACCCGGCATGCAAATGTCAGCAGGCCGAGGAGACACTGCATCTGGTGCAACGTAACTTTTTTGGCGAGAAGGAAATCCCCAATCATACCCAGCAGACGGTCGAGCTTGTCAGGCGGGAGCCTAAACACCATGTCGACCGAGTCTATCTCGATACCGAGAAAGGACAGCCGCGTACACGGGCCCTCCGTTTTCTTGGCAGAAAGGGGAACGCCCAGCCGGGACATCAAGGACCTAAAGGTAGCTAACAAATACGCGCAAACAGGCGACCCTCCCGGACCAACAAACAAGAAATCGTGCAAAACTGATGGGATGCCCGATTCATAACGCAAAGACCACTCCAAAAAGGAGCTAAAAAGCTCGAAATAATAGCATGAAATAGAGCATCCCATAGGCAAGCACATGTCGACGAAAAAACTGTCCTTAACCCTACAACCTAACAAGTGGAAACAGTCGGGGTGCACCGGAAGCAGCCGGAAAGCCGACTCAATGTCGGACTTAGCCAACAGAGCACCCGGACCAGCCCTACCAACCAGAAAAACAGCCCTGTCGAAAGAGGTGTACGACACTGCCGCATCCTCCTTCGAAATGCCGTCGTTAACTGATGACCCAGGAGGGTAAGAGAGGTGATGAATGAGCCGGAATTTGCCCGCCTCCTTTTTGGGCACCAAGCCCAAGGGGGAGACCCGTAAATTCAACAGCGGGGGATCGGAAAAGGGGCCGGCCATCCGGCCCAACGTCACCTCCTTCATGACCTTCTCCCACGCCATCTCCTCATTATCCCTGACAGACTTTAAATTAGGGGAAAGAAACATAACCGAAGAAGGGGCGTGGGGAATATAAAAACCGTCGGAGAAACCCTCAAGAAGCAGGCTTGCCTCCCGCCTCCTGGGGTAGAGGGCGAGCCACTGTTCCAGCAGCCGCACGTTCACCGGCGTTCTCTGTGGTGCCGGCAGCACCCAGCTTGCCGCCTTGCCGGTTACGGCGGAAGCAGCGCAAGGCAGAGTGCGACCTGCCACAGATCGAACACTCGTGTTTGAAGCGGCAGGAAGAGTGAAATCTGCAGTGGCCCTCATTGTAGAGCCAGCAGGTTCCACTCAGACGCTGTGCCGTCGCTGCGGGCTGCTGCCCCGCACCGGCGGCACCTGACTGAAAAGGCCGCTGGGGGCGTTGGGAAAGGATCAGCTGGATCCAAACATCGGTAGCCTTAGAGGCCCAACCGACGGAGGGGGTCAGGGCCAGGCGGCGACGGTACTCCTCATCGTACCGCCACCAGGCCGAACCCCCATGCAATTTATACGCGCTGTAAACTGTATCCATATAAATGAAGAGCTCAGGGCCCTTCACCGGGGAAGCCTGACACGTAATATAAGCAAGAGTGGCGAAGGCCTGTAACCAGTTGCCAAAAGTTTTCGCCACTCTCTGCTTACGTTCCGAACCTTTTTCAAAAGTCCGCTCCTTATCGACGGCAATATGGTCTGCCTGTTATGTCAGTCCAGGTAGCTGCAACGGGGCTAAGGGATTGCAGTAGGGAATCTCGCCCTGCACTACTCCCACTAGCTAACCCGGTCCCTGCCTCACGGGTGTAGGTCGGCTGTTCTCAGGCTAAACCTGACCCCGACAGCTCCTCTCTCACTGACACCGTAGGCCTAGAGGGAAGTGGGAGAAGGAATGCCCTATAAGACCTCTAGGGACTGGAGACTAAAGGGGGTCACCCCTAACGAACAAGTGAAGCTGCTACTGACAGGGACTGACAAGGGTGTGCGCTGACTAACAACACAAGCAGCACACAGGAAACATGTAGGAAAGGAATTCCCCAAACCAATATGGGAAGGAACCGTACACTAGGAAACAAACACAGGGAAACTGAGTAGAAATCAAAGGATAAGGCAATTCACTCACACAGTCAATTATACACGGAGGGAGGATTGGTGAACACAGAAGGGAAAACACACAAACCAACTTGTTCACCCAAAACCTCCCAAAAACCAACCACGGAACTTCCTCTATCCAAGATAACCACCTACTCCTCCTGCTAAGGCCTAGCTCTGTAAAAGCGACACTCAGCACAGAACCATGGGAGGCATGGGTTTAAATACAGAGTAGAGACCACTCCTCCCAGGTGCAAATGGGAGGACAGACTAATGAACCAGGAAATCAAGCTGCCTACCAACAGTGCGTGCGAGCAAGTCAGAAGGTGTGCACCAATACCCACGACACAAAATACTCCTAACAGGATCCTCCCCTCAAGGAGAAGACTCCGGATTCCCTAGGAGCATCCTTCTTCGGGAACTCCTTGTGGAATTTCTCCACGAGTCTGGGGGCTGACATATCCGACTCCAGAACCCAAGAATTATCTTCAGGACCGTATCCCTTCCATGCCACCAGATACCGTAGCTTCCCCCGAACATATTTGCTATCCAGAACTCGGGATATCTCATACTCCCCGGACTCAGAAACTGGTGGAACTTTAACTGGAGACGTTCCCTTCTTGGCCTTCTTTAACAAGGAGACATGAAACACCCGGTTTATCTTCCACCTTTTAGGTAGTTGCAGCTGCGCCGCCACTTCATTTACCATCTTGATGATCTTAAAAGGACCCACAAACCTGGGACTCAGCTTCTTGCTAGGAACCTTCAACCTGATATTCTTGGTGGACAACCAAACCATCTCACCAGGGAAGAACTGCAACTCCCCTCTCTTCCTATCCGCCTGGACCTTAGCCTGGTGCGACGCCCGCACCAGATTCTCTCGGATACGGGACCATACCCCTTGCAGCTTTTTAGAAAATAGCTCCTCCTCCGGAACTGGGGACGAAATGGAAGAAAATACTCCGAAAACAGGATGTCTACCACCGGAGCAAAAAAAAGGTGTGGTACCTGTGGCGTTGGAATCATGGTTGTTTAAGGAAAATTCTGCCAGGGGAAGAAAGTCAGCCCAATTATTCTGATTCTCTCGAACAAAACACCTCAAAAACTGTTCCACATCCTGATTCTTCCTCTCTGTTTGCCCGTTAGACTCCGGGTGAAACCCGGAGGAAAACGACAGTGTAACTCCCAACCTGCTGCAAAAAGCCCGCCAGAATTTAGCCACAAATTGCGGACCCCTGTCCGAAACGATCTCCTCAGGAAGACCATGCAACCTTACAATTTCTTTAATAAATGACCCTGATAGTGTCTTGGCACATGGCAGCCTGGAAAACGGGATCAAATGGCACATTTTCGTGAAGCGGTCAACGACTACCCAAATGACCGTGAAACCCTTAGACACTGGAAGGCCCGTGATGAAATCCATAGACAGATGAGTCCAAGGTGCCTTAGGAGGTTCTAACGGATGTAGAAGACCGTGGGGACGGGTAAGCGACGCCTTGGCTCTTGCACAGACCGAACAATTTTGAACAAACTGCAAGACATCCTTACTCCACCCTGGCCACCAAAAATTCCTAGACACCAATCTCATGGTCTCTGAAACCCCCGGGTGACCAGCAAGAACCGACTCGTGACACTCCCTCAGTAGACTTTGTCGGAGAGTAGTTGGGACAAACAGCTTGTTTCTAGGTATCTTGGAAGGTGCAGCGTGTTGCGCTTCGATCAAGGCTTTCTCCAATTTTGTGCCCAATACTGCTACCACCACTCCATCCCCAAGAATAGTGGCCGGCGCCTCTCGTTCCTCCTCAGTCGACATATACCGGGATAAAGCATCAGCCTTAACATTCTTTGAACCCGGCACATAAGTCACGGTAAAATGGAACCGCGCAAAAAATAGAGCCCATCTGGCCTGCCGTGCATTTAATCTCTTCGCCGACCCAAGATAAACCAAATTCTTGTGATCGGTAAATACCTGGACTGGCCTTCTGGCCCCCTCCAGGAAATGACGCCAATGTTCGAACGCTAGTTTTATTGCTAGTAGTTCTCTATCTCCGATGTCATAATTCCGTTCAGAGGCAGAGAATTTCTTAGAAAAGAAGGCACAGGGATGCGTACCCTCCTCGAACTCCTGAGAAAGTACTGCACCCACCCCCACCGAGGAGGCATCCACCTCCACTCGGAAGGCCAACCTCTCATCCGGCTGTCTCAAAATGGGAGCGGAGGAGAATCGCTTCTTCAATTCTTCAAACGCGGCTAGCGCCTCTGGCGACCACTTAGCACAGTCAGCCCCCTTCTTAGTCAAGTCCGAGATGGGTTTCACAACCTCAGAAAATCCCTTAATAAACTGGCGATAATAGTTGGAGAATCCCAAGAACCGTTGGACCGCCTTTAGGTTCTCAGGTCGCGGCCACTCCAAGACTGCCCTGACCTTCTCAGGATCCATCTCGAACCCCTTGTCCGATAGGATATAGCCAAGGAAACATAATTTATTGACCGCGAACACACATTTCTCCAGCTTAGCACTTAATTGGTTAACCCTCAGGAGATTTAAAACCTCTCTCACTCTCTCCCAATGAGTCTCCAAATCCGGGGTGTAAATGAGTATATCGTCCAGATAGACCACAACCCCCCTCCCTATGACGGCACTTAGTACATCATTAATAAAATTCTGAAAAAACGCAGGCGCATTGGTTAGACCGAAAGGCATCACCAGATTCTCAAAGTGTCCTAGGGGTGTGTTAAACGCTGTTTTCCACTCATCCCCCTTCTTGATTCTCAGCAAGTTATACGCCCCACGTAAATCTATTTTACTAAACCAGCGAGCTCCCGTAATCTGGCTGAAAAGATCCGAGATCAACGGGATGGGATAGGGATTCCGCACCGTGATTTTATTAATCTCCCTAAAATCCAAACAAGGGCGCAACCCTCCATCTTTCTTCTTAACAAAGAAAAACCCCACTGCTACTGGGGACTTAGATGGGCGAATATGCCCCACCTCTAGACTCCCCTCAATATACTCTTTGAGCGCCTCCCTCTCCGGAATAGTGAGATTGTACAACCTTGTCTTGGGTAGCACAGCATTAGGTATAAATTTAATCGAGCAATCATAGGTGCGATGTGGTGGTAATGTCTTGGCTGCCCTTTCCTCAAAGACCTCCCTGAACTCACATATTTCTTGAGGCAAATTATCTATAGACAAAGACATCACGGATATGGGCAGACATCGACCATTACACCCCTGCCCCCAAGAAACTACTGTCTCGGTCTCCCAGTTGATAATAGGGTTATGCTGCTTCAGCCAGGGCCACCCCAACACTACTTGTGCTGGTAATTTAGACAACAAGAACAAGTCAATCTCTTCCCTGTGGCCACCCACAATAAACTCCAGACCCTCCACCTGTTTGGAGATGACAGATTGCTGTAGAGGGGTCTTATCAATAGCCCACACCGGTATCTGAGACTTCAAGACCAAAGGACTCACCCTTAGTTGCTCGCAAAACTCTGAGTCAATAAGGTTGACTGCCGAACCACAATCAACCAAAATCCGGCACTTCTGCCCATTTACCCATCCATCAAGGGTCAACCCGGCAGTCTGAGTACAGGAAATATGCACACCTCCCTCCTTAGTAGGTTTTCTCCCCTTACTCTCAATAGACCTGGGGTTATTACCCTCCTTGGCGAACCATTCTCTGGAGGGGCATACCCTTGCTAAATGTCCCATTCCTCCACACACAAAACAGCGTACTGTGCGGGACCCTTCACTCTTGGGTCTAGCACTTCGCACAGTGGCCCCAATCTGCATGGGTTGGTCCCCCGGGTCCTCTCTAAAAACGGAGAATTGAGGAGGGCTAAGCCCCCCAGGACTCTTGTCTCCACGCTCCCGGAGGCGCCGTCCAACTCTAATTGCCAGCTGCATGGCCTCATCTAGATCTCCAGGAACAGGGTGAGAAACTAGATGATCTTTAACCTGGTCCGAGACGTGGTTCCTGTCTCAAACTGACTAAGTAGAGCGGGGTCATTCCAGTGTACTTCTGCTGCCCACCTACGAAACTCTGTGCAATATTTCTCTATAGCGTGATCCCCTTGCACCACACGTCGTAGGTTATACTCAGCCGTGCGTACCCTGTCTGGGTCGTCATACAGTAACCCCATTGTGGAGAAAAACGCCTCTACAGTTAGTAAGCAAGCTGAGTTGGCTGGTAACGAATGTGCCCAGATGAGGGGATCATCTCTCAATAAAGTAATAATAATCCCAACTCTCTGTACCTCAGAACCGGAGGAAAACGGCCGTAGCCGGAAATACAAAAGACAGTCCTTTTGAAATCGGAAAAAATCTGACCTCTTACCTCGGAAGGGTTCAGGTAAGCTGACTTTTGGCTCCAGAGGCCGACCCACAGGGGCGCTACTCACCTGCCTCTGTATGCCCTCCACCTGAGAGGCTGTGTGTTGAGCCAACTGCTGTACTTGAGATACGCCAGAAGCTTGGATGGCATCCATTCGTAGCTTGATCCCCTCCATCTCAGTGGAGATCTGCTGCACCGCCTGGTACAACTGTTTCAGGTCCGTCATAATGCAAACGAACCCTTTTTTTTTTTTTTTTTTTTTTTTTTTTACCGGCTGAGTGTACTGTTATGTCAGTCCAGGTAGCTGCAACGGGGCTAAGGGATTGCAGTAGGGAATCTCGCCCTGCACTACTCCCACTAGCTAACCCGGTCCCTGCCTCACGGGTGTAGGTCGGCTGTTCTCAGGCTAAACCTGACCCCGACAGCTCCTCTCTCACTGACACCGTAGGCCTAGAGGGAAGTGGGAGAAGGAATGCCCTATAAGACCTCTAGGGACTGGAGACTAAAGGGGGTCACCCCTAACGAACAAGTGAAGCTGCTACTGACAGGGACTGACAAGGGTGTGCGCTGACTAACAACACAAGCAGCACACAGGAAACATGTGGGAAAGGATTCCCCAAACCAATATGGGAAGGAACCTTACACTAGGAAACAAACACAGGGAAACTGAGTAGAAATCAAAGGATAAGGCAATTCACTCACACAGTCAATTATACACAGAGGGAGGATTGGTGAACACAGAAGGGAAAACACACAAACCAACTTGTTCACCCAAAACCTCCCAAAAACCAACCACGGAACTTCCTCTATCCAAGATAACCACCTACTCCACCTGCTAAGGCCTAGCTCTGTAAAAGCGACACTCAGCACAGAACCATGGGAGGCATGGGTTTATATACAGAGTAGAGACCACTCCTCCCAGGTGCAAATGGGAGGACAGACTAATGAACCAGGAAATCAAGCTGCCTACCAACAGTGCGTGCGAGCAAGTCAGAAGGTGTGCACCAATACCCACGACACAAAATACTCCTAACACTGCCGACAACAAGGACCAGATGTCTATGAACTCTCCCTTGACAATCTTATCCCTAAGTTCCGCTGGGACGTGTGTCCCCAGCGGAGTGACTCCGCAGAACATAGTGTCCCGGAGCATGCAACTCGATGCTAAGTCCGCGACCGGGGCAGGAGCAGCCCCCCCGGGTGCAGCGGCGGACACCGGGTCCGCCCTAACCTGAGGACTACCTGAAACCTCTAACAACTGCCTAATGAAGGATGAAAGATCCTGGCCAGGTGCAAGTGTCGGTGTGGGTGTCGTGGTGTGAGGTGCCCAAGCCGTGCGGCAGGCGTACTCACCAGGTTGCGGCCCCGGATGGACCGGAAGAGGAGCCTGGACAGGAGCGGTCGGTAGAGGCTGTGCGTCTTGATGTCGTAGTCCAGCCGAAGAAGATGTAGCCCTCTCCGGACGGCCGTCCACTGCAGAACCCCGACGACTCTCCCGATGCGAAGAGGCACGATGCGACCCGTCCCGCAGCCTTCGGTCTGAATGACTGTAGCTCCGCCTTGACCTGGAGGACGAACGACTGCGCGGGGTGCGATGTCTTGTACGGCTCCTGCGACTACGAGAACTCCTCCGGCTGCTGTGTCTTCGCGATGCATCCAAGTGACGCCCACTTCCGTGGCGGTACCTGTCGTCTTCTGATGAAGACTCAGAGAAAGGCGAAATGTTAGAGCGATGACGCGAGCCCCTGCCCTCCCGCACCCAGTCCCCTACACCCGCAGACGCCCCGCTGTGAAGGAGGGCCGACCGAACCCCTCGGGTGACCCCTTGACCCCTGTGACCTGCGGGACCCTCCCCTAATGCCACCCCCACCGCACCGTCGGCCGCAGCATCATGTAGGCCCGCCCCCCCGCCGACCCCGGAGGCCCCGCCCTCATGACCTGCGCCGCACACACCCACCTGAACTGTAGGAGCATAGACCGCCGGACGAGGAGGATCCATACCGCCGCCCGAGGAGCCTGCGGCAGCAGCTGTGGCAGAGAAAGCAGCCGGAGCTGCGTCTCCAGCAGCTCCGGCGAGAGAAGCGCTGAGCCCCGCCCCTTCCGCCCCGTCACTTCCGGCCGCTTCAGCGACGCGCGCCAGGGGCACGCCCCCCGGCGGCGCGTCATCAAAGAGCAGAGGGGAAGCACCACCCACAGCAGCCGCGGCAGCGACCGTTGCTTCAGGCCGCGTGGCGGCGGCCATATTAGCATCAGAGGAGGCACGCAGAGGCAAAGCTGGGGACCCTCCCCCACCCCCCACCCTCCCCCGGGCACGCATCGAAGGTCTCCTGGAACGCTCACCTGTGCTGCCGCTGCCAGAGGCTGACTGCCGACCACGAACCCCGGCCTCCCTTCTCTGCCTTGCAGCGCCGACACCCCCGCGCGCCGGCGGGCTGGGACTCAGCCGAGATGGAGGGCGAGATACCCTCAGCGGCCGCCCGGCCGCCCTGGAAACCGATCCGCTGGCCCCCGATTCGCATGACCGCTGAAGGAGGCTAAGCAACCAGCCAGGGCCCTGGCTGGCCACCCTCTCCTGGATCAGTTGCTCCAAAGAGTCCGCCATTTGCAGGTCCTGTTCCTCTCACCATGCGTCCTGGTAGAAGGTGAGTGACCCGCCTATGTGCCCCCTTTTTATGGACTAATACTAAAAAAACGTCACCAATATTTTGAAAATAGAATAAGAAACCAGCCAATGAGTCCAAAGCCCTTTCCTTATACAGTCTAGGGCTGTCTAAACCCTGTAGAGGTCATGTAGAGTCCGATATTAGAGGACCATTACCGCTAGTAGTGGTTGCAGCCATTTCTCCCCCTTTGTGGTCCTCTAAATAAAAGTTACCCCCAGGACTTGGTGCTAAAATGTTATCAATTTCCCAATCACAATCAAGGTCAATGTCTGGTCCTCAGTCCCATCCACTGCATCAATCCAACACAATGAGAGGGATGGTTCTGGAACCACCGGGGCTAACACTCTGCTGGTGCAAGGCTCTACTCACCCAAAGGGCCTCAATCTCTGCAGGTAGAGGCTGAAGTCACCTGAAGGGCCCCAATCTCTGCTGGGGCTCAGCTTAAGGGCCTGGAACTTCATTTGTACGGGCTCATGTTAAGGGCCATAAAAGTGAATTTTGTTAGGAGTATTTAGGTTCTTTAATTTCTATTTTTCTTACCTGGGGAGTTTTTGGCTGCGCAGTGTCTGGGGTGGCATCCTGGCGCTGCGGGGTTGTCCTGTCGTGGGTATTGGTGCACACCTTCTGACTTGCACGCGCGCACTGATGGTAGGCAGCTTTATCTCCTGGTTGATTAGTCTGTCCTCCCATTTGCACCTGGGAGGAGTGGTCTCTACTCTGTATTTATACCCTTGCCTCCCATGGTTCTGTGCTGAGTGTCGCTTTTACAGAGCTAGGCCTTAGCAGGAGGAGTAGGTGGTGTTCTGGGATAGAGGAAGTTCCGTGGTTGATTTTTGGGAGGTTTGGGTGAACGAGTTGGTTTGTGTGTTTTCCCTTCTGTGTTCACCAATCCTCCCTCTGTGTATAATTGACTGTGTGAGTGAATTGCCTTATCCTTTGATTTCTACTCAGTTTCCCTGTGTTTGTTTCCTAGTGTACGGTTCCTTCCCATATTGGTTTGGGGGAATCCTTTCCCACATTTTTCCTGTGTGCTGCTTGTGTTGTTAGTCAGCGCACACCCTTGTCAGTCCCTGTCAGTAGCAGCTTCACTTGTTCGTTAGGGGTGACCCCCTTTAGTCTCCAGTCCCTAGAGATCTTATAGGGCATTCCTTCTCCCACTTCCCTCTAGGCCTACGGAATCAGTGAGAGAGGAGCTGTCGGGGTCAGGCTTAGCCTGAGTACAGCCGACCCACACCCGTGAGGCAGGGACCGGGATAGCTAGTGGGAGTAGTGCAGGGCGAGATTCCCTACTGCTATCCCTTAGCCCCGTTGCAGCTACCTGGACTGACATAACAAATTTTGGAAGGTCTCCCCACATCACACACATCCACAATGACAGGTCAGGGGGGGGACTGAAGGATTTCCCATTGTCTATTCCATCTGTGCTTGTCATGGGGAACGTGATATAAAGGGGGGCTTGGTAATGTTTGTGGAGCTTACATTGGGGTTTGTGTCCCTCCATTTGGAGAGTAAAGAAGGTTTCCTGGTATTTCCCCCCACTTTGATAGAGGTTGTAGTGAGTGTGTATAGTGTGTAGTTGTTAGGCTGTGATAGTGGGGTAATAGAGGGTCTTTGGTGTGTTAGATAACACATCACACACAGGAGCGGGATTGTTACACTCACAATTGCGTTGTCACAGCTGACCCTCATGGTTGACTCCTCAAAGACACGCAAGATCTTGCATAAGTCTGCCATCCATGGCCACTCATGCGGGAGCTGACTCTGAGGAACCCTTGGGTTTTGGACATGGTACTCCATCAAGGGTCTCTGCTGCTCACACACCCTGCTCAACATGTGGTACGTCGAGTTCCAGCGGATGGGGACGTCGCACATCAGCCAGTGTTCTGGCAGATGGAGGCGTTGCTGGAGGCCTCGGAGGCTAGCAGCGGCTACTGTGGACTTGCCAAAGGGTGCGCATAAGCGCTGCACTGTCACCAGTAGCTCTGGTAAAAACCGTTGCACCACTAAATTGAAAACGTGGGCCAGGCATGGAACGTGTTGCGTGACACGTGCTGGTGCATGGCGGGGACGGCACAGCGGGAGAAATAGTGATGGCTAGGGACGGCATAGCGAGGTGCTGCACTTGCCATCAGGTCACGGAAGGCCTGAGTTTCCACAAGCCGGAACGGCAACATCTCCTGGGCCAGGAGTTTGGAGATGTGGCCATTTAAGGCTTGTGTACGGGGGTGGGTAGCGCTGTATTTCTCGTGTGCATAAAAACAATAGGAATATTCAGCTCACCCCTTTATGTGATATCCGACGTGGAGCTTGTGGTGCACGGAACCGGTGGACTTAACCCAGTAAGTCACAGCTTTGAACCAGAAGAGACGTAAAAATCCAACATCCACAAGACCGAGGATGAATCAAATCTTCAATCTTTATTAATCATGCTTTATAAAACCTTCTTCATGTTCCTATGGGGATATGGCTGAGACAGGGCGTATAGCCCTCTGCTACGCGTTTCGGAACGATGTTCCTTCCCCAAGGCATATTTACACGTTCTATTGCATAAAATTTCAGAGAATCAACGTTATTATGTATTACGGAAAAGTGGCGAGATAAGTTAGAAATATTCTCTGCTTGCTTGGTACTATCAGTTATGTGTTCCGAAATACGAGTCTTGATGTTTCATATGGAACATCCTATTAATATTATAAATGTGAAAGTTTGTGGGTTTGTGTGTTTGGATGTTCGGATGTTTGTTCCTCAATCACGCAAAACCCGCTGGACCGATTTGGCTGAAAGTTTCCACAAACATAGTTAATACACCCCATTGCGCAATAGGCTACTTTTCGTCACAATAGCGCACATACGTTTTTCCCAGGACCCCCACAAAACCCAAACTCACATCACCATCTCTGCAATCTCACACACTTTGGACTATAGCAAGCCACAAAATTCCTATTACCCTCTACAGCCTCGCCCCTAACCCCACACAATCTCATATACAGATACGTTACCACTTTGCCCCTCACCTTACCGATACTCCAGGAGGCGCTCTTTAACGCTCCGGAGCAGCCATGTTTGCCGACCCCCACCGCTCTGACAATCCGCGACACCGCCCACCCATGTCAATACCCCTAGGCGGTCTAATAAATGCAAAAAAAAAAGTTTAAAAAAAGTAAAAAAATATATAAAAACAAATAAAAAGGATAAAAAATTCAAATCACCCCCCTTTCCCTAGAACACATATAAAAGTAGTTAAAAACTGTGAAACACATACATGTTAGGTATCCCCACGTCCGAAATCGCCCGCTCTACAAAGATATACAAATATTTTTCCTGTTCGGTAAACGCCGTAGCGGGAAAAATGGTCAAAAGTGCCAAACCGCCGTTTTTTCACTGTTTTGATTCTGATAAAAATTTGAATAAAAAGTGATCAAAGCAATAACATTTCCCGAAAATGGTAGAACTACAAAGTACACCCGGCCCCGCAAGAAAAGACGCCCTATACATCCCCGTACACTGACGTATAAAAAAGTTACGGCTGTCAGAATATGGCGACTTTTCAAAAAAAAAATTTTTAACACAGTTTTGGATTTTTTTAAGGGGTCAAAATGTAAATAAAACCATATAAATTTGTTATCCCTGGAATCGTAACGAAACACAGAATACAGGGGACATGTCAATTTGGTTGCACAGTGAACGCCGTAAAACCAAAGCCTGTAAGAAAGTCGCAGAAATGCATTTTTTCTTCAAATCCACCCCATTCTGAATGTTTTCCCTGCTTCCCAGTACATTATATAGAATAAATAATGGCGGCATCATGAAGAAAAATTTGTCCCGCAAAAATTAAGACCTCGTATGGCTCTGGGAGCGGAGAAATAAAAAAGTTATGGGGTTTAGAAGGAGGGGAGTCAAAAACAAAAAACGAAAATCAAAAAATGCCATCGGCGGGAAAGGGTTAACTTCAAATACTTCTGTCCCAAAGTCACTATGTAAAGTTTCTCACAACACCGTATATATAGCAGCTCAAATACAAAGTAACTGCAACACAAAAGTCTCACGTATTCTCTGAATTACAGAAAAAACAAGATACAAA
The DNA here is from genome assembly GCF_031893055.1 of Leptodactylus fuscus. Classification (NCBI taxonomy): domain Eukaryota; kingdom Metazoa; phylum Chordata; class Amphibia; order Anura; family Leptodactylidae; genus Leptodactylus; species Leptodactylus fuscus. The sequence goes on from NW_027440208.1 coordinate 44,548, forward strand.
GTTACATTTCATATCCCAGACCTTATACACAGTACGAAAACCTTACCCGCGCCTGTATATACCCACTGCTACAATCACCGCAGACCAAGTCGCGGGTAACAGCTAGTCCTACATATCTGAGATTACATGTTTGACATTCAACCATGTGTACGATAGGATGACTGTTGCAATTCATGAACTCTTTGATGGTGTATGTTCTACTTTGATCTGAATCTGTGAATGTTTTAGCTTTATATGCATATTTGCACATGTTGCACCGGTTAAGACCACATTTGTGGAAACCTCTAACACTCCGCCATGTATCTGATATGGGTATATCCCTGACATATAAGCTGTGTGACACCTTGTCTCCTATGGTACATCCCCTTCTAGCTACAATTTGATCTGTTTGGTAATTGGATCCTGCATAAGTATTGGGATATTACCATATATGATATTTTTAATGGCCTTGAATTGGTTACTAAATGGGGTGGAGAAGACTATAGGACGCTGCAGAGTATTTCATTTTCTATGTCCTTTTCTGGATTTTTTAGATGTTTTTTCTTTAAGTAGATCTTCCCTGGGTATGGAATCAACTATGTTTTCTGCCCGTTTCCATGACCATTTCAGGTATCCTCTGCTATGTAGTCTATCTAACGTAATCTTTTTATGTTCCTCATATAAAACTTCATTTGAACATGTATGTATAGTGCGTATCAATTCACCCACTGGGATGGATTGTAGTGTGTGGTTTGGGGGATGACTACTAGCCAATAAGAGTGTGTTACCTGCCATGTTTTTTCTATACACACTAGTGTTAATTAGACATGTATTAGGGTCACCTTCTAGCCACACATCTAAAAATGAAATTTTGGTAACATTATGTGAGTATGTAAATTGGAGTCCGATGACATTGGAGTCTAGATATTTCATGAATTCCGGTAAAATGGGATTAGGTTGCTGGGAAGATTGGGCATGTTGTGAGGAAGGAGGAGCAGTCTGTTGGATAGGAGGAGGAGTTGAGGTAGAGGCTGACTGGCTGGTGGAGAATGTGCTGGAAGCATTGTCCGCCAGCCATTGTAACACCTCTTCCTGGTGCTCGGGCCTGCACCTTACTTAATGTGGCCATCAAGCCGGGGACTGTGGAGAAGCGTAATGCTTGCTGCCACAGAGCTGTAGGCGCAGTAGACGCTGTTGGTTGACCGCAACCTTGCTCCCCATCTGCATTTCCACTCCCCCGTCCTCGTCCCTTTGCGCAAGCCTTATGCATTTTAATGGTCTATACACTGAGGAAAGCTGGGTTGAGCGTATAGAACTGGACTGAATTGCTCTGTATTCCTGTTTTGGGGGGACACCCCATGGAAAGCTGGACTCCTCTCCCTGTAGTGTATAGCTCTGAGAAGAGCTGTTGGTTTTCTTCTTTAGTTCTTCCCTGCCTACTAGAAGCTAATCCTCTCTAGCCCTCAGCAGATATCTTTCTCTCCGTATCTCTCACCGCAACTGTCACAAAGATGGCGCTGGCTATTCTTATAAATTTTTTTGCAATGCTTATGTTGTCGTAGTTCCTGTACCACCTCCCCTACACAGTTATTGGTGCAAAAAACGCGCCAGGGAAGGTGAGAGGGGATATGGACTTTTACTGCGTTTGCCGCGTGGTATTTGACTGGAAACGAATACCTCGAACGGCCTGATATTCGATCGAATACCTTTTCAATCGAACGGTGTTCGCTCATCTCTAATAATAATGGAGGAGGGATAATAATGGAGGAGGATAATAATGGAGGAGGATAATAATGGAGGAGGGATAATAATGGAGGAGGATAATAATGGAGGAGGGATAATAATGTCCTTCCATTTCATCTTCATATCAGTGACAGTTCTCTCTTTCATATTTTTTCAGCCATAGAGATAGCAAGAAATGGAGAAGCCTCTCAGATATCCAATTTTCATTCAGAATCAAACAAGGGAATTGCCAAATTGGCCATAAATGGTGAAAAAAACTCCAATTACATGAAGGGCTCCTGCACTCATACTAAGGGAGACCTCCCTCCATGGTGGCAGGTGAACCTGAAGCAGATCTACAAGATATCCAACGTTGTCCTAACAAACCGAGGGGACTGTTGTAAGGAGCGACTGATGGGAGCCGAGGTCCGAATTGGGAACTCCCCTGACAACAATAACCCAGTGTAAGTTCTATAGACTGTGACATTTGTCTCCTGGGGTCCTCCAGTCCTCAGAGCCCACCCTCCATATAATACCATCAATGGTCACTTTTACCTTATTACAGTCTGATCTAATAGAATGACAGCATCGGACATTAAACTGCTGCAGAGAACGGTCACATGATTCTGCCTCCATTCCTATTGACACTGATGTAAATAACATGATGGACGCTTCTATAGTTCTTCTATCTTTCTGCATGTACAACTTAGTCTTCCATTACAAATGTAAACAATCATGACCAGAGATAACTTCCACCATGTTGTTTACATTAGCGCCAATGGGAATGGAGACAGAATCAGTCTGTGACCTTTCTTTGTGACATTTTATATCCGTTGCTGTCATATATTATGGAAAACCACAACAGACATTGACAATGGTAGTGTGAACTCCCCCTTACAGATATGGTTAACACTGTCCCAAGTAGGGTTTACAATCTAAGTTTCCTTTCAATACATCTATGGTGCACCCAAAGGACAGCCACACAAAGACAAGGAGAACATACAAACTCCATGCGGATCTCCATACAAACTCCAGACAGGAGACCAACTGGGGGACAGGTGAACTGCTTAGGACAAGAGAACACTGGAACAAGTGGGCAGAAAAATAGCCAGGGGGTAGGAGACCAGCTGGGTGGCAGAGGACAACAGAATAACTGAGGGACAGGAGAAAAGCTGGAGGACAGGTGAACTGTTTGGAACTGAGGACACGAGTATAGCTAGAGAAGAGGGCAGGAAAATAGCCAAGAGTCAGGAGAACAGCTGGGGGCACCGGACAGGAGAACAACAAGGTAGTAAAAAAGGAAGAGGACAGGAGAACAGCTGGAGGGTATGGGACAGGGGAACAGTTATGGGGGCAGAGGACAGGAGAGCAGTCGGGGGAAGAGGACACGAGACCAACTGGGGGTGGTAGAGGACAGGAGACCAACTTAGAGGGCAGAAGAGAGGAGAACAGTTGGGTTTGGCAGTGGACACGGAGAACAGCTTAGAGGAATAGGATAGGAGAACAATTGGAGGCAGTTGGGGGACAGAGGACAGGAGAACAGTTTGGGAGTCAGAGGATTGGAGACCAGATGGGTTGCTCACCGCCTGCTCAACTTTGCAGATCTCTCAGAATATGGAGGAACGAGCAGTCAGGATTTTTCTGTATTTCTCCTCCAGGTGCGGAAGGGTCACCGATGTTTCGTCTCTCACCTTGCCATTCTGCTGTAACAGGATGGAGGGTCAGTACGTCAGTGTGGTCATCCCAGGACGCCCCGAGTACCTGACACTGTGCGAGGTCGAGGTTTATGGAGAACCAGTCCCTGAGGTTACTAAAGTCTGCTGGTAGCTGAAAAATAAAAGTCTATTAAATCATGTCCTAGTTTATGTAATGCCATGACTTTTGGATATGGGATATCCCTCACTGCTTCCTAAAACCACCCAAACTACAGGAAATATTGGCCACAGCTTTATTAAACTCAAAGAAATAAAATAATGTTTTACTTACTATTATTTCAATTTATTTATTTTTTCTTAAATAGTAGATTGTGAGCCCCATATAGGGATATATGATATAGGGATATATAATATAGGGATGACAATGTACTGTTTTTTTTTTTATTTCCTATCAGAACTAAGTGATAGCATAGGGGAAAAGGACTTGGGCATAATAGTAGATCACAAATTCAACATGAGCCAACAGTGCGGTGCTGCTGCAAAAAAGGCTAATAAAATTCTGGGATGTATTAAGACAAGCATTGAATCTAGATGAAGAGAGGTCATTATTCCGCTGTACTCTTCCCTGGTCAGACCACACCTGGAATACTGTGTACAGTTCTGGGCGCCTCAATTCAAGAAAGACATCGATATATTGGAGCAAGTCCAGAGAAGAGCAACCAAAATGGTGGAAGGTCTGCAAACCATGTCCTATGAGGAGCGGCTAAAAGAACTGGGATTGTTTAGTTTGCAGAAGAGAAGGCTGAGGGGAGATTTAATAGCAGTCTACAAATATCTGAAAGGTAGTCACAGTGCAGAGGGATCTCCCCTATTCTCATTAGCACAAGGAAGTACAAGAAGCAATGGGATGAAACTAAAGGGAAAGAGATACAGATTAGACATTAGGAAAAACTTTCTGACAGTGAGGAGAGTGAGAGAGTGGAATAGGCTGCCACGGGAGGTGGTGGGCGCTCCATCAATGGAAATCTTCAAGCGGAATCTGGATAAACATATAGCTGGAATGATTTAGGAAAACCTGCACTCGCAGGGGGTTGGACCCGATGGCCCTTGAGGTCCCTTCCAACTCTACCATAAGAATAAAGAATAAGTCTGTCTTTGTAGTATGAGAGGAAATCCACGCAAACCCAGGGAGAACCTACAAACTCCTTGCAGATGTTGTTCCTGGCAGGATTCAAACCCAGGACTACTGCGCTACAAGGCTGCAGTGCTAACCACTGAGCCAACGTGTTGCCCCCTATTTCAATTTATTTATTTCCACAGGTATTGCCAATGCCAGGAACAAATAACTCAAAAACTAACTGTTCAGGCAAATACCAAAAAATATGAACTAAACTCATGAACAATCATCTTACAGCCCGCAGGAGAGGAAAAAGCCCTGTGGAGAAAACCTCTAGGGAACAATGGCCGGAAGACGGCCCGAACCTTGGACTTTGAAGGATAATGCCAACATTAACTCATCCACACTTGTCTCCTCCATATATCTCTGACCTCATCCTCACCTTTCTCCTCCATATATCTCTGACCTCATCCTCACCTGTCCTCTCCATATATCTCTGACCTCACCTGTCCTCTCCATATATCTCTGACCTCCTCACCTGTCCCCTCCATATATCTCTGACCTCACCTGTCCCCTCCATATATCTCTGACCTCATCCACACCTGTCCCCTCCATATATCTCTGACCTCATCCACACCTGTCCTCTCCATATATCTCTGACCTCATCCTCACCTGTTACCTCCATATATCTCTGACCTCATCCTCACCTGTCCCCTCCATATATCTCTGACCTCATCCTCACCTGCACCCTCCATATATCTCTGACCTCATCCTCACCTGTCCCCTCCATATATCTCTGACCTCATCCTCACCTGTCCCCTCCATATATCTCTGACCTCATCCACACCTGTCCCCTCCATATATATCTGATCTCACCCACACCTGTCCTCTCCATATATCTCTGACCTCATCCACACCTGTCCCCTCCATATATATCTGATCTCACCCACACCTGTCCCCTCCATATATCTCTGACCTCATCCTCACCTGTCCTCTCCATATATCTCTGACCTCCTCACCTGTCCCCTCCATATATCTCTGACCTCACCTGTCCCCTCCATATATCTCTGACCTCATCCACACCTGTCCCCTCCATATATCTCTGACCTCATCCTCACCTGTCCCCTCCATATATCTCTGACCTCCTCACCTGTCCTCTCCATATATCTCTGACCTCATCCTCACCTGTCTCCTCCATATATCTCTGACCTCATCCTCACCTGTCCTCTCCATATATCTCTGACCTCATCCTCACCTGTCCCCTCCATATATCTCTGACCTCATCCACACCTGTCCCCTCCATATATCTCTGACCTCATCCTCACCTGTCCCCTCCATATATCTCTGACCTCATCCTCACCTGTCCTCTCCATATATCTCTGACCTCATCCTCACCTGTCCTCTCCATATATCTCTGACCTCATCCTCACCTGTCCCCTCCATATATCTCTGACCTCATCCACACCTGTCCCCTCCATATATATCTGATCTCACCCACACCTGTCCCCTCCATATATCTCTGACCTCATCCTCACCTGTCCCCTCCATATATCTCTGACCTCATCCACACCTGTCCCCTCCATATATATCTGATCTCACCCACACCTGTCCCCTCCATATATCTCTGACCTCATCCTCACCTGTCCCCTCCATATATCTCTGACCTCATCCTCACCTGTCTCCTCCATATATCTCTGACCTCATCCTCACCTGTCCCCTCCATATAGCTCTAACCTCATCCTCACCTGTCCCCTCCATATATCTCAGACCTCATCCTCACCTGTTCTCTCCATATATCTCTGACCTCATCCTCACCTGTCCCCTCCATATATCTCTAACCTCATCCTCACCTGTCCCCTCCATATATCTCTGACCTCATCCTCACCTGTCCCCTCCATATATCTCTGACCTCATCCACACCTGTCCCCTCCATATATATCTGATCTCACCCACACCTGTCCCCTCCATATATCTCTGACCTCATCCTCACCTGTCCCCTCCATATATCTCTGACCTCATCCTCACCTGTCTCCTCCATATATCTCTGACCTCATCCTCACCTGTCCCCTCCATATATCTCTAACCTCATCCTCACCTGTCCCCTCCATATATCTCAGACCTCATCCTCACCTGTCCTCTCCATATATCTCTGACCTCATCCTCACCTGTCCCCTCCATATATCTCTAACCTCATCCTCACCTGTCCCCTCCATATATCTAGGACCTCATCCTCACCTGTCCTCTCCATATATCTCAGACCTCATCCACACCTGTCCCCTCCATATATCTCTGACCTCATCCTCACCTGTCCCCTCCATATATCTCAGACCTCATCCTCACCTTTCCCCTCTATATACCTCTGACCTCATCCTCACCTGTCCTCTCCATGTATCTCTGACCTCATCCTCACCTGTCCCCTCCATATATCTCTGACCTCATCCACACCTGTCCCCTCCATATATCTCTGACCTCATCCTCACCTGTCCCCTCCATATATATCTCTGACCTCATCCTCACCTGTCCCCTCCATATATCTCTGACCTCATCCTCACCTGTCCTCTCCATATATCTCTGACCTCATCCTCACCTGTCCCCTCCATATATCTCTGACCTCATCCACACCTGTCCCCTCCATATATCTCTGACCTCATCCTCACCTGTCCCCTCCATATATCTCTGACCTCATCCTCACCTGTCCTCTCCATATATCTCTGACCTCATCCTCACCTGTCTCCTCCATATATCTCTGACCTCATCCTTACCTGTCCTCTCCATATATCTCTGACCTCATCCACACCTGTCCCCTCCATATATATCTGATCTCACCCACACCTGTCCCCTCCATATATCTCTGACCTCATCCTCACCTGTCCCTTCCATATATCTCTGACCTCATCCTCACCTGTCTCCTCCATATATCTCTGACCTCATCCTCACCTGTCCCCTCCATATATCTCTAACCTCATCCTCACCTGTCCCCTCCATATATCTCAGACCTCATCCTCACCTGTCCTCTCCATATATCTCTGACCTCATCCTCACCTGTCCCCTCCATATATCTCTAACCTCATCCTCACCTGTCCCCTCCATATATCTCTGACCTCATCCTCACCTGTCCCCTCCATATATCTCTGACCTCATCCACACCTGTCCCCTCCATATATATCTGATCTCACCCACACCTGTCCCCTCCATATATCTCTGACCTCATCCTCACCTGTCCCTTCCATATATCTCTGACCTCATCCTCACCTGTCTCCTCCATATATCTCTGACCTCATCCTCACCTGTCCCCTCCATATATCTCTAACCTCATCCTCACCTGTCCCCTCCATATATCTCAGACCTCATCCTCACCTGTCCTCTCCATATATCTCTAACCTCATCCTCACCTGTCCCCTCCATATATCTCTGACCTCATCCTCACCTGTCCCCTCCATATATCTCTGACCTCATCCACACCTGTCCCCTCCATATATATCTGATCTCACCCACACCTGTCCCCTCCATATATCTCTGACCTCATCCTCACCTGTCCCCTCCATATATCTCTGACCTCATCCTCACCTGTCTCCTCCATATATCTCTGACCTCATCCTCACCTGTCCCCTCCATATATCTCTAACCTCATCCTCACCTGTCCCCTCCATATATCTCAGACCTCATCCTCACCTGTCCTCTCCATATATCTCAGACCTCATCCACACCTGTCCCCTCCATATATCTCTGACCTCATCCTCACCTGTCCCCTCCATATATCTCAGACCTCATCCTCACCTGTCCCCTCTATATACCTCTGACCTCATCCTCACCTGTCCTCTCCATGTATCACTGACCTCATCCTCACCTGTCCCCTCCATATATCTCTGACCTCATCCACACCTGTCCCCTCCATATATCTCTGACCTCATCCTCACCTGTCCCCTCCATATATCTCTGACCTCATCCTCACCTGTCCCCTCCATATATCTCTGACCTCATCCTCACCTGTCCCCTCCATATATCTCTGACCTCATCCACACCTGTCCCCTCCATATATCTCTGACTTCATCCTCACCTGTCCCCTCCATATATCTCTGACCTCATCCTCACCTGTCCCCTCCATATATCTCTGACCTCACCTGTCCCCTCCATATATCTCTGACCTCATCCTCACCTGTCCTCTCCATATATCTCTGACCTCATCCTCACCTGTCCCCTCCATATATCTCTGACCTCATCCTCACCTGTCCCCTCCATATATCTCTGACCTCATCCTCTCCTGTCCTCTCCATATATCTCTGACCTCATCCTCACCTGTCTGAGTGTGATGATGTTGTGGATGATGCAGAGGGGAGCGAATACTCTGAACCTAACTCAGTGTTGGAGGAGACACACTCCATAGAGGTCAGCGAATCTGCAGAACCAAATCTTATGGGTGACCCAGAGGCAGGAGATGTGTGGGCCACTCAGCCACCTAAACCCCTAGTTTAGGTGGAAGTGCCAATTCTGAAAGCCAAGCTGGGGTTAAGGAGGAAGAGACAGACCCACCAGTGATGGATGACCACGTTAGTGCCTCACATAGTGAAGGACCTCCTGGATTCACACCAGCCCAGGACTGTCAACGCCTGAAGACCTTGTGTGGTCCACCAGCCATGATGAGGTCGCAGTCGGCAATGGATATTTGGGTGTATGGTCTTCCTACACGGATGAGGGTAGTGATGGAGGGTACTTGAGCGTGAGGTGGATAAAGCAACATTTAAAGAGTAAGTTTAAGATGGAGGAGAAGACCCTGGTGTAGATTCGCTGTGAGCTTCTGAGCGGAGGGATCATGGACCCATTACCAGGTCTCCTCCACCTTCTATGTCTTTGTTTTCTGCCTCTATCTCCTCTGGATCTACTATCGATGTCGGCAGGGACTGTTCCACCTGTGGTGATCTTTGACACCTAATGGGTCAAATAGCAGACCTATACTATGTGATATACTGTGGGGGATATACTGGGGCAAAGAGTTTGTATGGACAGTGCTGAGTCCCTAAAGAACTGTGGACTGGTTTGCAGGTCCTAGAAAGCTCCTGACCACGGAAATGCAAAGACCCTGGAAACCTCTTGAGTGGGACATCTAAGTCTGGCCAATAACTGGAGACTTTTGTTGTCTATCTGAAGCCCAACTAAGACTTCTCTTCTTTGTATCGGGTGATGACATTTCTTTGTTGCCCTTTGACCAGGATATAATTGTACGATGGACTGTTCTTAGCTTATTATAACATGTTAGGTCATGTTGTAAGTCGGTGACGTCACATGACCAGCTCACATATTATAAGAGGGGAGAGGTCGTGATGGTGTGTTGTGTAATATCCCGATTATTTCCTGCGCTATTTGTATCTCTTGTGTTGTCTGTACTGAGGTGCATTGTCCCATGTTGTCCTATCTGACATGGAGTCAGGATTGTTTGGGCTCAGGTCAGGTCTCCTTGTAAGGACCACTATCCTGAGGGAACCTGGAGAAAGAATAGTCCTTGTTTATGGCTGAGGACTAGATGTTGTGGCTGCACCCCAGTGTGACCTCCTCGGGGGTGGCTTTTGGATACAGACTGTGCCTTAGTATGGACAGTTGTAGTACTGGTGTGACCTTGTGTGTCCTGGTTTTTGGAATAATATTGTCAGGCTGCTCAGTCCTTCCTCGCTCTGTTGATTTAATAAATAAGATAGTGCCTCATACAAGGATTTTCTTAAGAAAAAAGAGCTAAGACTTATTTTTCAGGCACTGCAGCAAATCCAATACTAACGTCTCAGGGAAGTCGTCCATTAACTAAGAAATTATTTCTGAGGATAAATAAAAGTGTTCCCTGCCCGACTGCAGAGAAAGCTCTAGAAGATATCACTATACAGAGATTACACAATATGTATATAGTCTCCTTCCCCAGAACTTCAGAGGAAATGTTTACTCTAAGACAATTGTAAAGAGCTGATTAAGAAGAAGGCGGAAAATTACTTGGTGTATATGACGGAGTCCACAATAGGACACTGGTCACATGATGTAGTAAAAGGGGAATCCGGGACTCGTACCTGGGCTAGAATGACAAATCTATAAACTTACCAAGGAAATAATGAGCAGATCAAGGTCAGAATCCCCCAAGGAATAATCCAGGTAATGATACAGAAGACCAATATGTGGACTCTAGGACTATATATATCTATAATACATAGTGTATGACACTGTCAGGACTCCTAGGACTATATATATCTATAATACATAGTGTATGACACTGTCAGGGCTCCTAGGACTATATATATCTATAATACATAGTGTATGACACTGTCAGGGCTCCTGGGACTATATATCTATAATACATAGTGTATGATACTGTCAGGACTCCTAGGACTATATATATCTATAATACATGGTGTATGACACTGTCAGGGCTCCTGGGACTATATATCTATAATACATAGTGTATGATACTGTCAGGGCTCCTAGGACTATATATATCTATAATACATAGTGTATGACACTGTCAGGGCTCCTGGGACTATATATCTATAATACATAGTGTATGATACTGTCAGGGCTCCTAGGACTATATATATCTATAATACATAGTGTATGACACTGTCAGGGCTCCTAGGACTATATATATCTATAATACATAGTGTATGACACTGTCAGGGCTCCTAGGACTATATATATCTATAATACATAGTGTATGACACTGTCAGGACTCCTAGGACTATATATATCTATAATACATAGTGTATGACACTGTCAGGGCTCCTAGGACTATATATATCTATAATACATAGTGTATGACACTGTCAGGGCTCCTAGGACTATATATATCTATAATACATAGTGTATGACACTGTCAGGACTCCTAGGACTATATATATCTATAATACATAGTGTATGACACTGTCAGGGCTCCTAGGACTATATATATCTATAATACATAGTGTATGACACTGTCAGGACTCCTAGGACTATATATATCTATAATACATAGTGTATGACACTGTCAGGACTCCTAGGACTATATATATCTATAATACATAGTGTATGACACTGTCAGGGCTCCTAGGACTATATATATCTATAATACATAGTGTATGACACTGTCAGGACTCCTAGGACTATATATATCTATAATACATAGTGTATTTATCACCGTACAGTGACTGTACAATCCTACTAATATTATACATGTGACACTTTGGATGTTTGCTCCTCAATCACAGAAACCACAGAGTGGATTTGGATGAGATTTGCCCCATAGATTCTCTGTAACCTGCAGTAACACATCGGCTACTTTGTATCCTGGTAAATGACATGGCTTCACTACTGTTCTGGATTTATGGTCACATACTATATTACACTGCTCCTGCAGCCGCTTATCTCAGCTCCCAGGTCTGTTATCTCTCTATGTAACACTCAGATAACCCTCCATCCATTGTGTACAAGCATCTGCATATTATCTGATCTGCTCCAGGCAGTACTGACACACTGGAGGGGAAACCCCTTTCCTCCACATTGTCAGTTTGCTAATATTAAAAATGGCGGGAAAAAGAACATCTAATTTGTTGCAAACACCGAGAGCTATGAAGGAGCCAGAAGTCACAGAGTTCTCCTCAAGTGGAGCTCAGGGGGATCATCGTCGCCAACAACACTCTCATTATATGGCATCCCAGCGAGCTGCTGAGATGCTGGAACAATAACGGGCACAGCATGAAGTAAGCGTTCAGCGACTTGCCAGCTTGACAGCTGTCGAAACGCCGGAGCAGGCAAACCATCGACAGCAGCAATTTGCTAATTGCTGAAGCCGCAGGCCGAGGCTAGTACTGTATATAATACATATATGATTACATGAGTATAATGTGGATCCTGGAGTGTGTTTACAATTTGATCTCTTGATATTATGATCACAGTAACTAATCCAGTCTGATTACATTTATATATTATCTATATTCCATGGAAAACCACAGAGTGTGTACAGAGTCAGAGTGGGAGGAGAGACTGGAGTGTAGATAGGTATAAATAACTGCACCGAGACCACTGCAGTCAGCGAGACCGCAGGAAACGTCTCATGTGAGTACATTCTATTACTATCTGTTATCAGCCATGTCAGGAGAGGAGAGGCCGACTGTAGGACAGGGGAATACAATCTATTACTATCTGTTATCAGCCATGTCAGGAGAGGCCGACTGTGGGACAGGGGAATACAATCTATTACTATCTGTTATCAGCCATGTCAGGAGAGGAGAGGCCGACTGTAGGACAGGGGAATACAATCTATTACTATCTGTTATCAGCCCTGTCAGGAGAGGAGAGGCCGACTGTAGGACAGGGGAATACAATCTATTACTATCTGTTATCAGCCATGTCAGGAGAGCAGAGGCCGACTGTAGGACAGGGGAATACAATCTATTACTATCTGTTATCAGCCATGTCAGGAGAGGGGAGGCCGACTGTAGGACAGGGGAATACAATCTATTACTATCTGTTATCAGCCATGTCAGGAGAGGAGAGGCCGACTGTAGGACAGGGGAATACAATCTATTACTATCTGTTATCAGCCATGTCAGGAGAGGAGAGGCCGACTGTAGGACAGGAGAATACAATCTATTACTATCTGTTATCAGCCATGTCAGGAGAGGCCGACTGTGGGACAGGAGAATACAATCTATTACTATCTGTTATCAGTCATGTCAGGAGAGGCCGACTGTAGGACAGAGGAATACAATCTATTACTATATGTTATCAGCCATGTCAGGAGAGGAGAGGCCGACTGTAGGACAGGGGAATACAATCTATTACTATCTGTTATCAGCCATGTCAGGAGAGGAGAGGCCGACTGTAGGACAGGAGAATACAATCTATTACTATCTGTTATCAGCCATGTCAGGAGAGGCCGACTGTAGGACAGGAGAATACAATCTATTACTATCTGTTATCAGTCATGTCAGGAGAGGCCGACTGTAGGACAGAGGAATACAATCTATTACTATATGTTATCAGCCATGTCAGGAGAGGAGAGGCCGACTGTGGGACAGGGGAATACAATCTATTACTATCTGTTATCAGCCATGTCAGGAGAGGAGAGGCCGACTGTAGGACAGGGGAATACAATCTATTACTATCTGTTATCAGCCATGTCAGGAGAGGAGAGGCCGACTGTAGGACAGGGGAATACAATCTATTACTATCTGTTATCAGCCATGTCAGGAGAGGCCGACTGTAGGACAGAGGAATACAATCTATTACTATCTGTTATCAGCCATGTCAGGAGAGGAGAGGCTGACTGTAGGACAGGGGAATACAATCTATTACTATCTGTTATCAGCCATGTCAGGAGAGGAGAGGCCGACTGTAGGACAGGGGAATACAATCTATTACTATCTGTTATCAGCCATGTCAGGAGAGGAGAGGCTGACTGTAGGACAGGGGAATACAATCTATTACTATCTGTTATCAGCCATGTCAGGAGAGGAGAGGCCGACTGTAGGACAGGGGAATACAATCTATTACTATCTGTTATCAGCCATGTCAGGAGAGGAGAGGCCGACTGTAGGACAGGAGAATACAATCTATTACTATCTGTTATCAGTCATGTCAGGAGAGGCCGACTGTAGGACAGGAGAATACAATCTATTACTATCTGTTATCAGCCATGTCAGGAGAGGAGAGGCCGACTGTAGGACAGGAGAATACAATCTATTACTATCTGTTATCAGCCATATCAGGAGGGGAGAGGCCGACTGTAGGACAGGAGAATACAATCCATTACTATCTGTTATAAGCCATGTCAGGAGAGGAGAGACCGACTGTAGGACAGGGGAATACAATCTATTACTATCTGTTATCAGCCATGTCAGGAGAGGAGAGGCCGACTGTAGGACAGGAGAATACAATCTATTACTATCTGTTATCAGCCATGTCAGGAGAGGAGAGGCCGACTGTAGGACAGGAGAATACAATCTATTACTATCTGTTATAAGCCATGTCAGGAGAGGAGAGGCCGACTGTAGGACAGGGGAATACAATCTATTACTATCTGTTATCAGCCATGTCAGGAGAGGAGTGGCCGACTGTAGGACAGGGGAATACAATCTATTACTATCTGTTATCAGCCATGTCAGGAGAGGAGAGGCCGACTGTAGGACAGGAGAATACAATCTATTACTATCTGTTATCAGTCATGTCAGGAGAGGCCGACTGTAGGACAGGGGAATACAATCTATTACTATCTGTTATCAGCCATGTCAGGAGGGGAGAAGCCGACTGTAGGACAGGAGAATACAATCTATTACTATCTGTTATCAGCCATGTCAGGAGAGGAGAGGCCGACTGTAGGACAGGAGAATACAATCTATTACTATCTGTTATCAGCCATGTCAGGAGAGGAGAGGCTGACTGTAGGACAGGAGAATACAATCTATTACTATCTGTTATCAGCCATGTCAGGAGAGGAGAGGCCGACTGTAGGACAGGAGAATACAATCTATTACTATCTGTTATCAGCCATATCAGGAGGGGAGAGGCCGACTGTAGGACAGGAGAATACAATCCATTACTATCTGTTATCAGTCATGTCAGGAGAGGCCGACTGTAGGACAGGAGAATACAATCTATTACTATCTGTTATCAGCCATATCAGGAGGGGAGAGGCCGACTGTAGGACAGGAGGATACAATCCATTACTATCTGTTATCAGTCATGTCAGGAGAGGCCGACTGTAGGACAGGGGAATACAATCTATTACTATCTGTTATCAGCCATATCAGGAGGGGAGAGGCCGACTGTAGGACAGGGGAATACAATATATTACTATCTGTTATCAGCCATGTCAGGAGAGGCCGACTGTAGGACAGGGGAATACAATCTATTACTATCTGTTATCAGCCATGTCAGGAGAGGAGAGGCCAACTGTAGGACAGGAGAATACAATCTATTACTATCTGTTATCAGCCATGTCAGGAGAGGAGAGGCCGACTGTAGGACAGGGGAATACAATCTATTACTATCTGTTATCAGCCATGTCAGGAGAGGAGAGGCCGACTGTAGGACAGGGAGATACAATCTATTACTACCTGTTATCAGCCATGTCAGGAGAGGAGAGGTCGACTGTAGGACAGGGGAATACAATCTATTACTATCTGTTATCAGCCATGTCCGGAGAGGAGAGGCCGACTGTAGGACAGGGGAATACAATCTATTACTATCTGTTATCAGTCATGTCAGGAGAGGCCGACTGTAGGACAGGGGAATACAATCTATTACTATCTGTTATCAGCCATGTCAGGAGGGGAGAGGCCGACTGTAGGACAGGGGAATACAATCTATTACTATCTGTTATCAGCCATGTCAGGAGAGGAGAGGCCGACTGTAGGACAGGGGAATACAATCTATTACTATCTGTTATCAGTCATGTCAGGAGAGGCCGACTGTAGGACAGGGGAATACAATCTATTTCTATCTGTTATCAGCCATGTCAGGAGAGGAGAGGCCGACTGTAGGACAGGGGAATACAATCTATTACTATCTGTTATCAGCCATGTCAGGAGAGGAGAGGCCGACTGTAGGACAGGGGAATACAATCTATTACTATCTGTTATCAGCCAAGTCAGGAGGGGAGAAGCCGACTGTAGGACAGGGGAATACAATCTATTACTATCTGTTATGAGCCATGTCAGGAGAGGAGAGGCCGACTGTAGGACAGGAGAATACAATCTATTACTATCTGTTATCAGCCATGTCAGGAGAGGAGAGGCCGACTGTAGGACAGGGGAATACAATCTATTACTATCTGTTATCAGCCATGTCAGGAGAGGAGAGGCCGACTGTAGAACAGTGGAATACAATCTATTACTATCTGTTATCAGCCATATCAGGAGAGGAGAGGCAGACTGTAGGACAGGAGAATACAATCTATTACTATCTGTTATCAGCCATGTCAGGAGAGGAGAGGCCGACTGTAGGACAGGGAAATACAATCTATTACTATCTGTTATCAGCCATGTCCGGAGAGGAGAGGCCGACTGTAGGACAGGGGAATACAATCTATTACTATCTGTTATCAGCCATATCAGGAGAGGAGAGGCCGACTGTAGGACAGGAGAATACAATCTATTACTATCTGTTATCAGCCATGTCAGGAGAGGAGAGGCCGACTGTAGGACAGGAGAATACAATCTATTACTATCTGTTATCAGTCATGTCAGGAGAGGAGAGGTCGACTGTAGGACAGGAGAATACAATCTATTACTATCTGTTATCAGCCATATCAGGAGAGGAGAGGCAGACTGTAGGACAGGAGAATACAATCTATTACTATCTGTTATCAGCCATGTCAGGAGAGGAGAGGCCGACTGTAGGACAGGGAAATACAATCTATTACTATCTGTTATCAGCCATGTCCGGAGAGGAGAGGCCGACTGTAGGACAGGGGAATACAATCTATTACTATCTGTTATCAGCCATATCAGGAGAGGAGAGGCCGACTGTAGGACAGGAGAATACAATCTATTACTATCTGTTATCAGCCATATCAGGAGGGGAGAGGCCGACTGTAGGACAGGAGAATACAATCAATTACTATCTGTTATCAGTCATGTCAGGAGAGGCCGACTGTAGGACAGGGGAATACAATCTATTGCTATCTGTTATCAGCCATGTCAGGAGAGGAGAGGCCGACTGTAGGACAGGGGAATACAATCTATTACTATCTGTTATCAGCCATGTCAGGAGAGGAGAGGCCGACTGTAGGACAGGGGAATACAATCTATTACTATTTGTTATCAGCCATGTCAGGAGAGGAGAGGCCGACTGTAGGACAGGGGGATACAATCTATTACTATCTGTTATCAGCCATGTCAGGAGAGGAGAGGCCGACTGTAGGACAGGGGAATACAATCTATTACTATCTGTTATCAGCCATGTCCGGAGAGGAGAGGCCGACTGTAGGACAGGGGAATACAATCTATTACTATCTGTTATCAGTCATGTCAGGAGAGGCCGACTGTAGGACAGGGGAATACAATCTATTACTATCTGTTATCAGCCATGTCAGGAGAGGAGAGGCCAACTGTAGGACAGGAGAATACAATCTATTACCATCTTTTATCAGCCATGTCAGGAGAGGAGAGGCCGACTGTAGGACAGGGGAATATAATCTATTACTATCTGTTATCAGCCATGTCAGGAGGGGAGAGGCTGACTGTAGGACAGGGGAATACAATCTATTACTATCTGTTATCAGCCATATCCGGAGAGGAGAGGCCGACTGTAGGACAGGGGAATACAATCTATTACTATCTGTTATCAGCCATGTCAGGAGAGGCCGACTGTAGGACGGGGGAATACAATCTATTACCATCTGTTATCAGCCATGTCAGGAGAGGAGAGGCCGACTGTAGGACAGGGGAATACAATCTATTACTATCTGTTATCAGCCATGTCAGGAGGGGAGAGGCTGACTGTAGGACAGGGGAATACAATCTATTACTATCTGTTATCAGCCATGTCAGGAGGGGAGAGGCTGATTGTAGGACAGGGGAATACAATCTATTACTATCTGTTATCAGCCATGTCCGGAGAGGAGAGGCCGACTGTAGGACAGGGGAATACAATCTATTACTATCTGTTATCAGTCATGTCAGGAGAGGCCGACTGTAGGACAGGGGAATTCAATCTATTACTATCTGTTATCAGCCATGTCCGGAGAGGAGAGGCCGACTGTAGGACAGGGGAATACAATCTATTACTATCTGTTATCAGCCATGTCAGGAGAGGAGAGGCCAACTGTAGGACAGGGGAATACAATCTATTACTATCTGTTATCAGCCATGTCAGGAGAGGAGAGGCCGACTGTAGGACAGGGGAATACAATCTATTACTATCTGTTATCAGTCATGTCAGGAGAGGCCGACTGTAGGACAGGGGAATTCAATCTATTACTATCTGTTATCAGCCATGTCCGGAGAGGAGAGGCCGACTGTAGGACAGGGGAATACAATCTATTACTATCTGTTATCAGCCATGTCAGGAGAGGAGAGGCCAACTGTAGGACAGGGGAATACAATCTATTACTATCTGTTATCAGCCATGTCAGGAGAGGAGAGGCCGACTGTAGGACAGGGGAATACAATCTATTACTATCTGTTATCAGCCATGTCAGGAGAGGGGAGGCCGACTGTAGGACAGGAGAATACAATCTATTACTATCTGTTATCAGCCATGTCAGGAGAGGAGAGGCCGACTGTAGGACAGGAGAATACAATCTATTACTATCTGTTATCTGCCATGTCAGGAGAGGCCGACTGTAGGACAGGGGAATTCAATCTATTACTATCTGTTATCAGCCATGTCCGGAGAGGAGAGGCCGACTGTAGGACAGGGGAATACAATCTATTACTATCTGTTATCAGCCATGTCAGGAGAGGAGAGGCCGACTGTAGGACAGGGGAATACAATCTATTACTATCTGTTATCAGCCATGTCAGGAGAGGAGAGGCCGACTGTAGGACAGGAGAATACAATCTATTACTATCTGTTATCAGCCATATCAGGAGAGGAGAGGCCGACTGTAGGACAGGGGAATACAATCTATTACTATTTTTTTTTACTATTGCACTACTTACTAGTTTAAGACTTTCCTGCTGGTGACTTTTTTGGGAGTTTTTTTATGACCGTATTGCAAACCCTATAATTTTATATATATCTTAACTTTTTTCATTCTCAGAGACATATTAGGGGTTATTGTTTGCAGTGCAAATTGTTCTTCATGATTCTTCAATTTATTTTTCTGTACAATGTACTAAAAAGTTGAAAAAAAAATCAGAATGGGGTGCAATCGGAGAAAAATTGCATTTTTTCGACCTTCCTATGGGCTTCTTTTTTACAGTGTTAACTCTTTAGCCAGAATGTCATCATCTGCAGGTATATCCTATATATTACCTATATCCTATATATCACCTACATTCTATACTCCACCTATATTCTATGTTTCAGGCCTGTTCCAGGACACCACATTTACAGTTTTATTTACAATTTATCCCATTAATAAAAATCTAAAACTTTGCAAATTTTTTTATTTTTCTTTACTCTGACACCCATAATTTTTTTTTATATTTCTGTGTATGGGGGGTGGGGGTATTTGTTAATTATTCCTTTTTGGGGAACGTCTATCACTTTGATCACATTGTATTACATTTTGGTGACACAGCTATATAACAGCCATTTGTCACTTTAGATTCTCTTTGTCCCCTCTATGGAGTTCTCTATATGGGAAAATGATTTTAGGTGTAATCAGGTTTTTATTGAGTTTTCGAGGAGTTAAGCAAAACAAGAACAATAATAGAAAAAACAAAACAAAGAACATACTCCAAATGCAGAGTGACAGGGCCACAGGCCCTAGGTTCCCAAGGAAGACAGCCATACAGGACCATACAATAGAATACAAATCGAGGGGGAGACCCCCAACTAGAGGATAAACAAGCTGGGAACCTAAATAAGAACATATAAAACTGTAGGGGCACAGCCCCAAACTGATGAAACTGAATGTGAGAACAAACAACACAAAAGAGACAAACTAGACTGCAGGGGGGGGGGGGGGGGGAGAGACAAGACAAACTTCGAACACAGAAGGGATGGAAAGAGGTGCACTGGGGGGACAGGGCGGTCAATCAAACTGGGAGGAGAAATCCGAGGTCTCCTGGGACACCACCCACGGCCGCCAGAGATCTTTGAACCTGGAAGAATCGGGTGAATCCCTCGCGACCAGGCTCTCCATTCTACGAATATGGAGGAACTCATGAAGCCATTCCACAAGGGAAGGAGGTGCAGGACTGCGCCAATGGCGGGGGTTAACAGCTCTGGCGGCCGTGAGAAAGTGACGCAGGATATCGCCTTTCACCTTCGACAATTTACCTGGGATAACGGAAAGGAGGGCTAACTGAGGGGATGGGGACAGGGAACAGCCAGAGACTTTCTCGTACAAAGCGAACACCGAGGACCAGAAGGGTTGGATTAAGCCACATTCCCACCAGACATGAAAAAAGGTGCCTTCCGCAGTTCCACAACGCCAACAGAGGTCAGAGACCGCAGGATAAAACTTATGCAGCAGGGTCGGGCATCGGTACCAACGGGACAGAATCTTCAAGTTCTTCTCTTGTGCACTACAAGGCAGGGGTAGTTTATGAGACAGGAGGAAGCATCGGTCCCAATCAGCAGCAGGAACGTGGGCGCCTAAGTCGGTTTCCCATGAACGCACATAGGGGGGGAGTCCAGGAGTCGCAGCCTTCAAAAGGATGTCATAGAGAAGGGAGAGGACATGGGAGGGAGTCTCAGGTCACGCCAATAAGGCCTCCAAAGCAGTGGGGGGAGAGGAAAGGAGGGGCTGCAGCGAGAACTTACGCCAGAAGTCGGTCAGTTGATGATACTCCAACCAGGGGAGGGTAAAATCTGGACAATCAGCCTGCAGCTGACTCAGAGGAGGAGGAGAGGACGCAGAACCGAAAAGGGAACCCAGACGAACGTCTGCGGATGTGGACCACCCCAGGAAGCGGCAAGAGGAGACCCCGGGAGGGAACATAGGGTTCCGGAAGAGGGGGCTTAAGGGGCCGGGCAGAAAATGATATTAGTATAATTTTGTAGACCGGGCGGTTTCGGACTCAGAGATACCTCATGTGTATGGGCTTCATAGTAATTGTGTTCTAAGGATGGAGGAGGGATTTGTGTTTTTCATTATTTGACGTATTTATGTGTTAAGTTTATTCATTAGACCCCTCCTAGAGGTCATGACCCCCAGAGCCATGTTACAGGTATCGGGATCTACCATTAAGGATATGTGGTTTTACGTGCAATTCTCCTTATTTATCTCGTTATTTACTATCTCCTGATGATCTTGAGATATTCAGTAGACGAGAGACTCATGATAAGAATTTATAACATCTAGAGATAAGCGAACACTGTTCGGATCAGCCGATCCGAACAGCACGCTCCCATAAAAATGAATGGAAGCACCTGGCACGCAGACTTTGCCAGCGGCCAGCCGCTTAACCCCCCGCGTGCCGGCCGCTTCCATTCATTTCTATGGGAGCGTGCTGTGAGCGTGCTGTTCCGAACAGTACTCGCTCAACTCTAATAACATCCATTAGTTGTTACTAGAGTTGATTCGAATACCTCGCTCCCATAGGAATGAATGTAAGCGGGCGAACAGCAAGGGGTTAAGCGCCGAAAGCTGGCGCGGGCCGCTCCCATTCATTCCTATGGAGCAAGGTATTCAAAACTGCAGTTTCGAATCTTATTCGCTCATCTCTATTCGTTACCCTTATCTGTCCTGAGTGGTCACTCTATAGCTGTATGAGGTTGGACACTATATAACATGGGGGAGACGGTAGCCCTGTATATCCCGGGGTTTAGCCGGTCAGGCTCCTTTCATGTAGGTCTTTATTACCACGGCCGGTTGACCTAGACTTGATATTGAGGGGTTGACGCCGCCATCAGCTCCCGTATGTTCATTACTCTGTTAATCCATACTCATGTTTAGGGTATTTATAGGGTTTCTCAGTATTTCTGTGTAATGGCGCTTTATGTTCTCACTCATGTTAATCTGTCGCCCACCATGAATTATGCCACTAAAGCATCTTATTGGGATCAGTCATTCTCTCCTCCATCTTCTCCTTCCTCCAGGATGAACCTTCTGTCGTCTCTGACTCTCCTGGGGTCTCTGGCCCTGGTTCTGGGGTGTCGTCCTCCTGGACCTGGAGGTGAGATCAGATCACTTGCCCTACAGATATAGTCTCCACTTCTATTCCATTGTTGCAGTGGATCCAACCTGATTGCCAATGGTGGACAGTCGGCCTCATGTCTCAGCTCTCTGTTCTTGTCTCCTCAGCCATAAATATAGCAAGAAATGGAGAAGCCTCGCAGATATCTGACTATATCTACAGGATCAAGGGGCATGCTAAAAATGCCATAGATGGTAACAAAAACCCCGAATTCAGGGGGGGCTCCTGTATCCTCACTGAAAAGGAAGAAGATCCTTGGTGGAAGCTGAACCTGAAAAAGATCTACAAGATATCAAATGTTGTCATCACAACCAGACGGGACTGTTGTAAGGACATGCTGATGGGAGCCGAGATCCGAATTGGGAACTCCCCCGACAACAACAACCCAGTGTAAGATGTTCTGATCATATAACCGAAATTTTGTTTTAGCACAATGTCCCATAATGTCCCATATTATGCTCCTCCATAATCTCCCATCTTATGCTCCTCCACATCCTGCTGTTTTATTTGGCTCCTCCTCAACGTCTCATCTTATACTAATCTACAAAGTTTCCGCTTGCGATCCTCAAGGATTCACTGTCTTGTGCTCTTCCGCAATGCCTCATTTTATGATCCTACTTGATGCCCCATTTTGTGTTCCCTCACAATGTCCCATCTTGTGTTCCTCCACAAGGTTCCTTCTTGTGATCCTCTAGAATGTCCCATCTTGTGTGAGTTGCCAATGTCCCATCACATGCTCCTCCACAATGTCCCATCTTATGTTACTCCATACTTTTTACATGTGATCTTCTAGGATGCCCTTTCTTATAATCCTCCAGAATGTCCCCTCTTGTGTTCCTCCACAATGCCACATCTAGTGATCTTCCAGTACGTTCTACCTTGTCTTCTTATCTTATCTTATCTTATCTTATGGTAGAGTTGGAAGGGACCTCAAGGGCCATCGGGTCCAACCCCCTGCAAGTGCAGGTTTTCCTAAATCATCCCAGCTATATGTTTCTCCAGATTCCGCTTGCAGATTTCCATTGATGGAGCGCCCACCACCTCCCGTGGCAGCCTATTCCACTCTCTCACTCCCCTCACTGTCAGAAAGTTTTTCCTAATGTCTAATCTGTATCTCTTTCCCTTTAGTTTCATCCCATTGCTTCTTGTACTTCCTTGTGCTAATGAGAATAGGGGAGATCCCTCTGCACTGTGACTACCTTTCAGATATTTGTAGACTGCTATTAAATCTCCCCTCAGCCTTCTCTTCTGCAAACTAAACAATCCCAGTTCTTTTAGCCGCTCCTCATAGGACATGGTTTGCAGACCTTCCACCATTTTGGTTGCTCTTCTCTGGACTTGCTCCAATATATCGATGTCTTTCTTGAATTGAGGCGCCCAGAACTGTACACAGTATTCCAGGTGTGGTCTGACCAGGGAAGAGTACAGCGGAATAATGACCTCTCTTCATCTAGATTCAATGCTTGTCTTAATACATCCCAGAATTGTATTCGCCTTTTTTGCAGCAGCACCGCACTGTTGGCTCATGTTGAATTTGTGATCTACTATTATGCCCAAGTCCTTATCCCCTATGCTATCACTTAGTTCTATTCCTCCCATACTATATATGTTTTTTACATTTCTGTTACCCAGATGTAGAACTTTGCATTTGTCCCTGTTAAATCCCATTTTGTTGGCCTCCGCCCATTGTTCCAGTGTGTCTAAGTCCTTTTGAATACACTCTCTCTCCTCTCTAGTGTTGGCTATTCCTCCTATCTTCGTATCATCTGCAAATGAGTTCCCCAATAATTCCATCGTCCAGATCATTTATAAAGATATTAAACAGTACTGGGCCCAGAACAGAGCCCTGCGGCACCCCGCTTTTGACGTTCTTCCAGTTGGATGTGTAGCCATTTAGTATTACTCGTTGTGCCCGATCATTAAGCCAGTTGTGAATCCACCGAACTGATTTTTTGTCAAAGCCATACTTAATCATTTTTTCAATAAGAAGGTTATGTGATACTTTATCAAATGCCTTACTGAAGTCAAGATATACTATGTCCACGGCATTCCCTTGGTCCAACCATTCAGTGATTTTGTTGTAGAAGGAAATCAGGTTAGTCTGACAAGATTTATTGCTCATAAAGCCGTGCTGGCTCTGGTTAATTAATGCCTTCCCATCCAGGTACCGAAGTAAATGTTCCTTGACAATTTGCTCATTCTTCCACAATATCCTATGTTATGTTCCTCCATGATACCCCATCTTGTGACCCCCCATAATGACCCTTCTTGTGACCCCCCAGTGTGTTCCATAATGTCTTCCTCCACAATCTCCTCTTGTGCGTTCCTCCACAATGTCTCATTGTTCTGTCTTAAGCTTTGAGCTTCTCAATGTCCCTCACGTTTCTTGTGATGGTCTTCACATATTCTTCTCTTGATCTCCAGGGTATAAATGTGACATTACGATATATTTTTCACCCTACTGTATTGGCCGAGGTCTGACTATCCTTGGCTATAAATATTGGTAATCTTACTGGCCCACAGCACATGTGACCCCTCTGTCATGTATCTGGCTGTCAGTTCTCACCTCGTCTATGGACAGCCTGACGGACGTCTCCTGAGTGATGGAGCCAGGATTACTATTTGCCCTCCTGAATCTTTGGGGGCTGATTCTGTGACTATAATTTGCCCCCCTTAGTTTTATTATATGGGGTGCAGGTCACACGATGGGTTTAATCAATTCTACAATGACGCCATTCACATCCCTCACCCACTTTGTCCTTCTCATTGGTCCCATTAGATCTAGAAGTTGCAGGACGGTTTCATGTCTCTTCACTCTGATCTTTGATATTTGACCTGAACGTGGTGAATATGGTGGAACGAACAGTCGGTCATCACAAGTTTATTTCTTATTTCTCCTCCAGGTGTGGTAAGATCACAAATCCTGCAGATGCCACCTTGACGTTCTGCTGTAATGGGATGGTGGGTCAGTACGTCAGTGTGGTGACCCCGGGGCGCTCCGAGTACATGACACTATGTGAGGTCGAGGTCTATGGACAAGAGGTCACAGAGAACCATAAAGCCTGCTGGTAGCCGCCAAGTCCAAGCATCAGATCTCACGTTTCGGACAGTTCCTCCATCTCCAGCTCCGTATTCTAGGGGAGGCTTTCATTTACTTGTTTGATGTTGGAAGGAGCCTTCAATCTTCTCCACTGATGCATCAATAAATGTCTCTCTTGTTTTCAACCAAGACATCTTTATTTTAGGACAAGAACCTACAGAATCGTCTATAATCTCCTCAGTGATCATTTCCACGATTTGGTTCGGGGTGCAGGTTTCTTGTTCTGCCTCTTGAGGTCTCGGAGGTCTCGGGTGTTACTCCGGCCGCCCCATTGGAGGTTCTTCCTTTGGGGGGCAATTGCTACTTGGATTGGGTTGAGGAGTTTCTAGATGTGTAATTGTCCTCAAAGACGACAACTTTTCCATCTATTCACATAGATGACATCATACATGTTACAGTGGATGGTGCTAGCCGTGCATCTGGTGGTCTACAGTGACTGATATATAGGGGGGTTTAGGGTGAAGAAGGGAAAAACCAAGTGCAAGAAGTGCAACTCCACTCTCTTCTTCTAATACGTGTGACTATAAGAAGGTCTGTTTCCTTCTCCATGTTTTAGACTTATCTCCTCCTTCTTGTCTGTTTGTCTATATAGAGTCTGTATCCTATCAGCTCACACACACAGAAGTCTATGGAGAGGAGATTGTTGGAGGGAATGTCCAGATGGGGGCGTATGCAGGAGACATTATAATGTGGAGGATATTATAATTTGGGGACAATATACAATAAGTATTTCAAGGGGACAGTATATTGTGTCAGGGCCACTATATGGACATTATACTCTGTGGGGACACAAAGGGATATGGATGGGATATGGGTGGAGCCAAACTGGAAGTGGGCGGGTCTGATGGTGGAATTTATTATAAACATATTTGAACATTTTTCCCCTCTTTCAGTCCTTTGAATGTCGAGTACAGAAGCTGCAGTGAGTTGTGTGTCTTATCCAGCAGTCTCCTCCCCCTCCCCTCTCCGTAGACTTCTATGTAAGAACAAACTGAGCCTGATAGGTGGAGAAGGAAACAGATTTCTGTAATAAGATATAATAGAAAGTTTCTTCTATTCACCTGCACTATCCATTTACCTAAATACAATGGCTGGGTCACTTTATACATTGCTATATGTTACACATGATGGTTATAGATATACTGTATATACCATATAATATCCCTGGAGGTCTAAAGTGCTTTAGCATTAATAATATAGTATTATCCTATATTAAGCATGGTGCCGGGGTAAATTGGGGTCTCGGGCAGGATGGGGTACTTGTAACATTTTCGGTAAATATTAGTAACGCTTGGGTTATGTGATCACTCATCTGTAGGACGACAATATAAAGTGTATTCTCCTGCAGCTGACACTAGAGGGCGCTCACTACATGGCGTCTCACAGCTAATATGCAAATCATTCAGCAAATTCATAAGAGGAAGAAGAATAGTGCCCCTAAAGGTGCTCGGAGGAAGTACAGTTACATAAACTCTTAGCAGAAAAAAGGAACCATTGAAGTCAATGGAAGGTGGGAAGCTTCCACACCAAATTCAGTGCATGTGAATGCAGCCTAAGACAACCCGCACGTTACATCCTGCGTCACAGCTGAGGTTTTGTTACTTCCAGATATTTCTACTCCACAATAATACAAGAGACCGAGATGATTGAAATCAGACTTGTATCACCAGAGGCGTCCTGACGGGGCCAAGTTTACCGTCACCCAGTGTGACCCGTGATACTAGTAGTGTTTGTTTATGGGGATGGCCGGTGTCCGATTGTAAGACCTTGTTTGCAATGGGTGTCACTGAAATAAATCATTTGGATGGGGCTGCACCTGTGTCACGCCATATAGTGTATTAATAAGGGTGGTGGGCGACACTCGTGGTTATGGGTTGGTCTTTTTAGTGTAGCCCAGAGGTTTAGTGTTATATTACGGGACAATATGAGGCAGATCCGGTTGGTTCTTGGGTTTTCTCTCCCATTCTCTGTCCGGGGGTAAAGGATATACGCACACAACTACAGAGGTGTAAGTGAAGCCTCGGGCCCCAATGCAAAATCTATCACAGGGCCCCTATATAACATGTTCTATCAATAATCTGTTGTCTTCTGATATTGGAAAGACCACCTGAGTCTACAGGACTGCGAGTGATCGGACCCTCTAAACCCCCAATATCTAGGCCCCTGCAAAGCCCTAACAACTACACAACACATAAACCCCATAAGTGTCATGGTGAATATGAGAGTGTGGTCTATGCGGTCAGGATGGTCGGGGACTCCGGGCTCCCTGTATATTGGGCTCTCTGCGGTTACTGACCCCGGATATACATAAGAGCGATCTCACTCCCTGATGACAAATAAATATCACTGAGGGCGAGAAACACACAGAGACTTACTTCTATGAAACCACAAAACCCTCCGCACACAGAACCTCACGAGATATTGACCCTGCACTTATTTACTGAATAGTCGCTGGATTCTCGTAGGGTGCGGCCCTGGGGCCGGAGGGTGGACAGCAGGTACCTGAACTTATCAAGAAAGGATTGGAAAGGTCTAATAGATATACTGGTGTATATACAACACGGACATACAAAGTCACCCATACCTGTCCTCTCCATATATCTCTGACCTCACCTGTCCCCTCCATATATCTCTGACCTCATCCTCACCTGTCCTCTCCATATATCTCTCACCTCATCCACACCTTTCCCCTCCATATATCTCTGACCTCACCTGTCCCCTCCATATATCTCTGACGTCACCCTCACCTGTCTCCTCCATATATCTCTGACCTCATCCTCACCTTTCCCCTCCATATATCTCTGATCTCATCCTCACCTGTCCCCTCCATATATCTCTGACCTCCTCACCTGTCCCCTCCATATATCTCTGACCTCATCCTCACCTGTCGCCTCCATATATCTCTGACCTCATCCTCACCTGTCCTCTCCATATATCTCTGACCTCATCCACACCTGTCCCCTCCATATATCTCTGACCTCCTCACCTGTCCCCTCCATATATCTCTGACCTCACCTGTCCCCTCCATATATCTCTGATCTCATCCACACCTGTCCCCTCCATATATCTCTGACCTCATCCACACCTGTCCCCTCCATATATCTCTGATCTCATCCACACCTGTCCTCTCCATATATCTCTGACCTCCTCACCTGTCCCCTCCATATATCTCTGACCTCATCCACACCTGTCCTCTCCATATGTCTCTGACCTCAACTGTCCCCTCCATATATCTCTGACCTCAACTGTCCCCTCCATATATCTCTGACCTCCTCACCTGTCCTCTCCACATATCTCTGACCTCATCCTCACCTGTCCTCTCCATATTTCTCTGACCTCATCCTCACCTGTCCCCTCCATATATCTCTGACCTCCTCACCTGTCCCCTCCATATATCTCTGACCTCATCCTCACCTGTCCTCTCCATATATCTCTGACCTCATCCTCACCTGTCCCCTCCATATATCTCTGACCTCATCCTCACCTGTCCTCTCCATATATCTCTGACCTCATCCTCACCTATCCTCTCCATATATCTCTGACCTCATCCTCACCTGTCTCCTCCATATATCTCTGACCTCATCCCCCCTGTCTCCTCCATATATCTCTGACCTCATCCTCACCTGTCCTCTCCATATATCTCTGACCTCACCTGTCCCCTCCATATATCTCTGACCTCATCCTCATCTGTCCTCTCCATATATCTCTGACCTCACCTGTCCCCTCCATATATCTCTGACCTCACCTGTCCCCTCCATATATCTCTGACCTCATCCTCACCTGTCCCCTCCATATATCTCTGACCTCATCCTCACCTGTCCTCTCCATATATCTCTGACCTCATCCACACCTGTCCCCTCCATATATCTCTGACCTCATCCTCACCTGTCCTTTCCATATATCTCTGACCTCATCCTCACCTGTCCTCTCCATATATCTCTGACCTCATCCACACCTGTCCTCTCCATATATCTCTGACCTCACCTGTCCCCTCCATATATCTCTGACCTCATCCACGCCTGTCCCCTCCATATATCTCTGATCTCATCCTCACCTTTCCCCTCCATATATCTCTGACCTCCTCACCTGTCCCCTCCATATATCTCTGACCTCATCCACACCTGTCCTCTCCATATGTTTCTGACCTCACCTGTCCCCTCCATATATCTCTGACCTCCTCACCTGTCCTCTCCACATATCTCTGACCTCATCCTCACCTGTCCCCTCCATATATCTCTGACCTCCTCACCTGTCCCCTCCATATATCTTTGACCTCATCCTCACCTGTCCCCTCCATATATCTCTGACCTCCTCACCTGTCCTCTCCATATATCTCTGACCTCATCCTCACCTGTCCTCTCCATATATCTCTGACCTCATCCTCACCTGCCCTCTCCATATATCTCTGACCTCACCTGTCCTCTCCATATATCTCTGACCTCATCCTCACCTGTCTCCTCCATATATCTCTGACCTCATCCCCCCTGTCTCCTCCATATATCTCTGACCTCACCTGTCCCCTCCATATATCTCTGACCTCATCCTCACCTTTCCTTTCCATATATCTCTGACCTCATCCTCACCTGTCCCCTCCATATATCTCTGACCTCATCCTCAACTGTCCCCTCCATATATCTCTGACCTCATCCTCACCTGTCCCCTCCATATATCTCTGACCTCATCCTCACCTGTCGCCTCCATATATCTCTGACCTCATCCTCACCTGTCCTCTCCATATATCTCTGACCTCATCCACACCTGTCCTCTCCATATATCTCTGACCTCACCTGTCCCCTCCATATATCTCTGACCTCATCCACACCTGTCCCCTCCATATATCTCTGACCTCATCCACACCTGTCCCTTCCATATATCTCTGATCTCATCCTCACCTGTCCCCTCCATATATCTCTGACCTCATCCACACCTGTCCCCTCCATATATCTCTGATCTCATCCTCACCTGTCCCCTCCATATATCTCTGACCTCCTCACCTGTCCCCTCCATATATCTCTGACGTCACCCTCACCTGTCCCCTCCATATATCTCTGACCTCATCCTCACCTTTCCCCTCCATATATCTCTGATCTCATCCTCACCTGTCCCCTCCATATATCTCTGACCTCATCCTCACCTGTCCTCTCCATATATCTCTGACCTCATCCACACCTGTCCTCTCCATATATCTCTGACCTCACCTGTCCCCTCCATATATCTCTGACCTCATCCACACCTGTCCCCTCCATATATCTCTGACCTCATCCACACCTGTCCCCTCCATATATCTCTGATCTCATCCTCACCTGTCCCCTCCATATATCTCTGACCTCATCCACACCTGTCCCCTCCATATATCTCTGATCTCATCCTCACCTGTCCCCTCCATATATCTCTGACCTCCTCACCTGCCCCCTCCATATATCTCTGACCTCATCCACACCTGTCCTCTCCATATGTCTCTGACCTCAACTGTCCCCTCCATATATCTCTGACCTCCTCACCTGTCCTCTCCACATATCTCTGACCTCATCCTCACCTGTCCCCTCCATATATCTCTGACCTCCTCACCTGTCCCCTCCATATATCTCTGACCTCATCCTCACCTGTCCTCTCCATATATCTCTGACCTCATCCTCACCTGTCCCCTCCATATATCTCTGACCTCATCCTCACCTGTCCTCTCCATATATCTCTGACCTCATCCTCACCTATCCTCTCCATATATCTCTGACCTCATCCTCACCTGTCTCCTCCATATATCTCTGACCTCATCCCCCCTGTCTCCTCCATATATCTCTGACCTCATCCTCACCTGTCCTCTCCATATATCTCTGACCTCACCTGTCCCCTCCATATATCTCTGACCTCATCCTCACCTGTCCTCTCCATATATCTCTGACCTCACCTGTCCCCTCCATATATCTCTGACCTCATCCACACCTGTCCCCTCCATATATCTCTGACCTCATCCACACCTGTCCCCTCCATATATCTCTGATCTCATCCTCACCTGTCCCCTCCATATATCTCTGACCTCCTCACCTGTCCCCTCCATATATCTCTGACGTCACCCTCACCTGTCCCCTCCATATATCTCTGACCTCATCCTCACCTTTCCCCTCCATATATCTCTGATCTCATCCTCACCTGTCCCCTCCATATATCTCTGACCTCATCCTCACCTGTCCTCTCCATATATCTCTGACCTCATCCACACCTGTCCTCTCCATATATCTCTGACCTCACCTGTCCCCTCCATATATCTCTGACCTCATCCACACCTTTCCCCTCCATATATCTCTGACCTCATCCACACCTGTCCCCTCCATATATCTCTGATCTCATCCTCACCTGTCCCCTCCATATATCTCTGACCTCATCCACACCTGTCCCCTCCATATATCTCTGATCTCATCCTCACCTGTCCCCTCCATATATCTCTGACCTCCTCACCTGCCCCCTCCATATATCTCTGACCTCATCCACACCTGTCCTCTCCATATGTCTCTGACCTCAACTGTCCCCTCCATATATCTCTGACCTCCTCACCTGTCCTCTCCACATATCTCTGACCTCATCCTCACCTGTCCCCTCCATATATCTCTGACCTCCTCACCTGTCCCCTCCATATATCTCTGACCTCATCCTCACCTGTCCTCTCCATATATCTCTGACCTCATCCTCACCTGTCCCCTCCATATATCTCTGACCTCATCCTCACCTGTCCTCTCCATATATCTCTGACCTCATCCTCACCTATCCTCTCCATATATCTCTGACCTCATCCTCACCTGTCTCCTCCATATATCTCTGACCTCATCCCCCCTGTCTCCTCCATATATCTCTGACCTCATCCTCACCTGTCCTCTCCATATATCTCTGACCTCACCTGTCCCCTCCATATATCTCTGACCTCATCCTCACCTGTCCTCTCCATATATCTCTGACCTCACCTGTCCCCTCCATATATCTCTGACCTCACCTGTCCCCTCCATATATCTCTGACCTCATCCTCACCTGTCCCCTCCATATATCTCTGACCTCATCCTCACCTGTCCTCTCCATATATCTCTGACCTCATCCTCACCTGTCCCCTCCATATATCTCTGACCTCATCCTCACCTGTCCTTTCCATATATCTCTGACCTCATCCTCACCTGTCCTCTCCATATATCTCTGACCTCATCCACACCTGTCCTCTCCATATATCTCTGACCTCACCTGTCCCCTCCATATATCTCTGACCTCATCCACGCCTGTCCCCTCCATATATCTCTGATCTCATCCTCACCTTTCCCCTCCATATATCTCTGACCTCCTCACCTGTCCCCTCCATATATCTCTGACCTCATCCACACCTGTCCTCTCCATATGTCTCTGACCTCACCTGTCCCCTCCATATATCTCTGACCTCCTCACCTGTCCTCTCCACATATCTCTGACCTCATCCTCACCTGTCCCCTCCATATATCTCTGACCTCCTCACCTGTCCCCCCCATATATCTCTGACCTCATCCTCACCTGTCCCCTCCATATATCTCTGACCTCATCCTCACCTGTCCCCTCCATATATCTCTGACCTCCTCACCTGTCCTCTCCATATATCTCTGACCTCATCCTCACCTGTCCCCTCCATATATCTCTGACCTCATCCTCACCTGTCCTCTCCATATATCTCTGACCTCATCCTCACCTATCCTCTCCATATATCTCTGACCTCATCCTCACCTGTCTCCTCCATATATCTCTGACCTCATCCCCCCTGTCTCCTCCATATATCTCTGACCTCACCTGTCCCCTCCATATATCTCTGACCTCATCCTCACCTGTCCCCTCCATATATCTCTGACCTCATCCTCACCTATCCTCTCCATATATCTCTGACCTCATCCTCACCTGTCTCCTCCATATATCTCTGACCTCATCCCCCCTGTCTCCTCCATATATCTCTGACCTCACCTGTCCCCTCCATATATCTCTGACCTCATCCTCACCTGTCCCCTCCATATATCTCTGACCTCATCCTCACCTTTCCTCTCCATATATCTCTGACCTCATCCTCACCTGTCCCCTCCATATATCTCTGACCTCATCCTCAACTGTCCCCTCCATATATCTCTGACCTCATCCTCACCTGTCCCCTCCATATATCTCTGACCTCATCCTCACCTGTCCCCTCCATATATCTCTGACCTCATCCTCACTTATCACCTCCATATATCTCTGACCTCATCCTCACCTGTCCCCTCCATATATCTCTGACCTCATCCTCACCTGTCCCCTCCATATATCTCTGATCTCATCCTCACCTGTCCTCTCCACATACAATGTTGGCCAAAAGTATCGCCCCCTGCAGTCCTGTCAGATAATCCTCGCTGTCCCCCAGATAATGATTACACAGCACAAACTCTTATATAGTATATAAGTGACACAGGGTATATACAGTATAAGTATCGCCCCCTGCAGTCCTGTCAGATAATCCCCGGTGTCCCCAGATAATGATTACACAGCACAGACTCTTATATAGTATATAAGTGACACAGGGTATATACAGTATAAGTATCGCCCCCTGCAGTCCTGTCAGATAATCCTCGCTGTCCCCAGATAATGATTACACAGCACAGACTCTTATATAGTATATAAGTGACACAGGGTATATACAGTATAAGTATCGCCCCCTGCAGTCCTGTCAGATAATCCTCGCTGTCCCCAGATAATGATTACACAGCACAGACTCTTCTATAGTATATAAGTGACACAGGGTATATACAGTATAAGTATCGCCCCCTGCAGTCCTGTCAGATAATCCCCGGTGTCCCCAGATAATGATTACACAGCACAGACTCTTCTATAGTATATAAGTGACACAGGGTATATACAGTATAAGTATCGCCCCCTGCAGTCCTGTCAGATAATCCTCGGTGTCTCCCAGATAATGATTACACAGCACAGACTCTTCTATAGTATATAAGTGACACAGGGTATATACAGTATAAGTATCGCCCCCTGCAGTCCTGTCAGATAATCCTCGCTGTCCCCCAGATAATGATTACACTGCACAAACTCTTTGGTAATATCTTCAGTTATTTTGTTTGCAATGAAAAAACACAAAAGAGAATGAAAAAAAAGTCACATCATTGATCATTTTACAGAAAACTCCAAACATGGTCTGGACAGAAGTATTGGCGCCCTCAGCCTAATACTTGGTCGCACAACCTTTAGACACAATAACTGCGCACAACCGCTTCCGCTAACCAGCAATGAGTTTCTTACAAGGCTCTGCTGGAATCTCAGACCCTTCTTCTTTGGCTGCTGCTCGCGGTCCCCCCTGAGATGTGAAGGGGGCCTTCTCCAAACTGCCACCAAGAGATCTCTCCCCCTCCCCCACAGGTGTTCTATGGGATTCAGGGCTGGACTCATTGCTGCCACTTTACAAGTCTCCAGGGCTTTCTCTCACCACCATTTTCTAGTGCTGACCTGAAGTGTGTTTTGGGTCCTTGTCCTGCTGGAAGAGCCCTGACCTCTGAGGGAGACCCCGCTTTCTCACACTGGGCCCTACATGATGCTGCACAATGTGTTGGTCGTCTTCAGACTTCATAATGCCATGCACACGGTCAAGCAGTCCAGTGCCAGAGGCAGCAAAGCAACCCCAAACCATTAGGCACCTCCGCCATGTCTGACTGTAGGGGGCGTCGTCTTCTCTTTGAAGGCCTCTTTTTCCTGTAATCTCTATGTTGATGCTTTTCCTACTTTTGTCTCCTCTGACCAGAGAACATTCTTCCAGAACGGTTTTGGCTTTCTCAGGTAAGTTTTGGCAAACTCCAGCCTGGCTTCTGTCTGTGGGTAAGAAGTGGGGTCTTCCTGGGTCTCCTACCATACAGTCCCTTCTCATTCAGACGCTGACGCTGGATAGTACGGGGTGACACTGTTGTACCCTCGGACTGCAGGGCAGCTTGGACTTGTTTGGATGTTAGTCGCGGTTCTTTATCCGCCATCCGCACAATCTTGCGGTGAAATCTCTTGTCAATGTTTCTTCTCCGTCCACATCTAGGGAGGTTAGCCACAGGGCCATGGGCTTTACACTTCTTACTGACACTGCGCACGGTAGACACAGGAACATTCAGGGCTTTGGAGATGGACTTGTAGCCTTGAGATTGCTCAGGCTTCCTCACAATTTTGCTTCTCAAGTCCTCAGACAGTTCTTCGGTCTTCTTTCTTTTCTCCATGCTCAATGTGGTCACACAAGGACACAGGACAGAGGTGGAGTCAACTTTAATCCATTTCAACTGGCTGCAAGTGTGATTTAGTTATTGCCACCACCTGTTAGGTGCCTCAGGTAAGTAACAGGTGCTGGTAATTACACAAATTACAGAAGCATGACATGATTTCTCAAACAGTGCCAATACTTTTGTCCACCCCCTTTTTTATGTTTGCTGTGGAATTATATCCAATTTGGCTTTTTGACAATTCTTTTTGTGGTTTTCCATTGAAGACAAATTAAATGAAGAAAATACCAAATAATTTGTGTTTGTAATTATTATCTGGAAGAACACGAGTATTATCTGACAGAATTGCAGGGGGCCAATACTTTTGGCCAACACTGTAATAATGTACAGCACCATGGGATTAATATAATAATGTACAGCACCATGGGATTAATATAATAATGTACAGAGCACCATGGGATTAATATAATAATGTACAGAGCACCATGGGATTAATATAATAACATACAGCACCATGGGATTAATATAATAATGTACAGCACCATGGGATTAATATAATATTGTACAGAGCACCATGGGATTAATATAATATTGTACAGAGCACCATGGGATTAATATAATAATGTACAGCACCATGGGATTAATATAATAATGTACAGAGCACCATGGGATTAATATAATAATGTACAGCACCATGGGATTAATATAATAATGTACAGCACCATGGGATTAATATAATAATGTACAGCACCATGGGATTAATATAATATTGTACAGAGCACCATGGGATTAATATAATAATGTACAGCACCATGGAATTAATATAATAATGTACAGCACCATGGGATTAATATAATAATGTGCAGAGCACCACGGGATTAATATAATAATGTACAGCACCATGGGATTAATATATTAATGTACAGAGCACCATGGGATTAATATAATAATGTACAGAGCACCATGGGATTAATATGATAATGTACAGAGCACCATGGGATTAATATAATAATGTACAGCACCATGGGATTAATATAATAATGTACAGCACCATGGGATTAATATAATAATGTACAGAGCACCATGGGATTAATATAATAATGTACAGAGCACCATGGGATTAATATAATAATGTACAGAGCACCATGGGATTAATATAATAACGTACAGAGCACCATGGGAATAATATAATAATGTACAGAGCACCATGGGATTAATATAATAATGTACAGCACCATGGGATTAATATAATATTGTACAGAGCACCACGGGATTAATATAATAATGTACAGCACCATGGGATTAATATAATAATGTACAGCACCATAGGATTAATATAATAATGTACAGAGCACCATGGGATTAATATAATAATGTACAGCACCATGGGATTAATATAATAATGTGCAGAGCACCACGGGATTAATATAATAATGTACAGAGCACCACGGGATTAATATAATAATGTACAGCACCATGGGACTAATATAATAATGTACAGCACCATGGGATTAATATAATAATGTGCAGAGCACCATGGGATTAATATAATAATGTGCAGAGCACCATGGGATTAATATAATAATGTACATCACCATGGGATTAATATAATAATGTACAGAGCACCATGGGATTAATATAATAATGTACAGAGCACCATGGGATTAATATAATAATGTACAGAGCACCATGGGATTAATATACTAATGTACAGAGCACCATGGGATTAATATAATAATGTACATCACCATGGGATTAATATAATAATGTACAGAGCACCATGGGATTAATATAATAATGTACAGAGCACCATGGGATTAATATAATAATGTACAGAGCACCATGGGATTAATATAATAATGTACATCACCATGGGATTAATATAATAATGTACAGCACCATGGAGCCAGTTTCTTGGCAATTTCTTGTATGGAATAGCCTTCATTTCTAAGAATTGACTGTAGAGTTTCATGCCAGTTTCTTTTTCTGGCCTATACATGTAATGCTCCAGATTGTCGGGTCAGTTTTTTGGCTTCTCTGAGCAGTAGAACTTATTCTCCACTGACAGACTTGTACCAGGGTATACATTATACGTGTATTATTCCTATATTGTGACATCACAGCATTAGTAGTAGTGATGTCAGCGGTGGTTTGTGTTGTGCTTTGTACAGGGGGTTGAAGATTTTTCTTATGTTGCGATTTTTGCAGAAAAAATTTTTGAGGTTTTTTTTTCATTTCATTCTGTTCATTTTACACAGAAAGAAATGATATTACTGATTGTTTCTTGATCTCCTCGCCGTCCGATCCGTCTGTTTGTTTCCATAAGTCTAGAGTAAACATCAGGGAGTAGATTCCCTGGAAAACCATACAGTGTGTCCAGAGTCAAAGCGGGAGGGGAGAGCATAAAGATATAAATAGACAGCTCTGAGAGCGCTCCAGTCACCGAGACTGCAGGGAACTCCTCATGTGAGTACAGGCCAGATATGACTGCAGGGACTAGTCACTGACTATAGGGGGCTCCATCATTCATATCAGGGGTATGTGACATTTTATAACTTTCTTGGGATCAGTCATTTTCTCCTCCATCTTCTTCTTCCTCCAGGATGAATCTTCTGTTGTCTCTGACTCTCCTGGGGTCTCTGGCCCTGGCTCGGGGGTGTAGTCCTCCTGGACCTGGAGGTGAGATCAGATCTCAGTATCAGTATTCTTCCTACAAATCTGCTGAATAGTGACCAACACAAGTGCGAACAGAGTCTAAACAAACACATCTGCCTCTTTACATCTGTTCTGTCGTAAGACAAAAACCCACCATGGACATTTCAGCTTCTTATAACTGAAGGATCTTCTCTTCTTATCTCCTCAGCTACAAATATAGCGAGAAATGGAGAAGCCTCCCAGATATCTGACTTCCAATATTACGTAATGGGATACGCCAAGAATGCCATAGATGGTGTCAGAGACACAGATTACCACAAGGGTTACTGCACACACACGCCCGCAGTAAGAGATCCCTGGTGGAAGGTGAATCTCAAACAGATCTACAAGATATCCAATGTTGTCCTAACAAACCGAGGGGACTGTTGTAAGGAGCGACTGCTGGGAGCCGAGGTCCGAATCGGGAACTCACCCGACAACAAGAACCCGGTGTAAGTTTTCCTATCAGGTCAATAATCCACTTTTCTTTATTGTACACTAGAATGCAATTAGAAGCTCCCATATTATGTTCCTCCATACTACCTCATCTGCTCTTTCTTCACAATGTCCTGACTTCTTCTACATTGTCTCATTGTGTTTCTCCACTATCTTGTCTTCCTCCCCAATATCCCATCTTGTGCTCCTCCTCCACAATGTTCCATCTTGTGCTCCTCCTCCACAATGTCCCATCTTGTGCTCCTCCTCCACAATGTCCCATCTTGTGCTCCTCCTCCACAATGTCCCATCTTGTGCTCCTCCTCCACAATGTCCCATCTTGTGCTCCTCCTCCACAATGTCCAATCTTGTGTTCCTCCTCCACAATGTCCCAACTTGTGCTCCTCCTCCACAATGTCCCATCTTGTGCTCCTCCTCCACAATGTCCCATCTTGTGCAGCTCCTCCTCCACAATGTCCCATCTTGTGCTCCTCCTCCACAATGTCCAATCTTGTGTTCCTCCTCCACAATGTCCCATCTTGTGCTCCTCCTCCACAATGTCCCATCTTGTGCTCCTCCTCCACAATGTCCCATCTTGTGCAGCTCCTCCTCCACAATGTCCCATCTCGTGCTCCTCCTCCACAATGTCCCATCTCGTGTTCCTCCTCCACAATGTCCCATCTCGTGCTCCTCCTCCACAATGTCCCATCTTGTGCTCCTCCTCCACAATGTCCCATCTTGTGCTCCTCCTCCACAATGTCCCATCTTGTGCTCCTCCTCCACAATGTCCCATCTTGTGCTCCTCCTCCACAATGTCCCATCTTGTGCTCCTCCTCCACAATGTCCCATCTTGTGCTCCTCCTCCACAATGTCCCATCTTGTGCTCCTCCTCCACAATGTCCCATCTTGTGCTCCTCCACAATGTCCCATCTTGTGCTCCTCCACAATGTCCCAACTTGTGCTCCTCCTCCACAATGTCCCATCTTGTGCTCCTCCTCCACAATGTCCCATCTTGTGCAGCTCCTCCTCCACAATGTCCCATCTTGTGCTCCTCCTCCACAATGTCCAATCTTGTGTTCCTCCTCCACAATGTCCCATCTTGTGCTCCTCCTCCACAATGTCCCATCTTGTGCTCCTCCTCCACAATGTCCCATCTTGTGCAGCTCCTCCTCCACAATGTCCCATCTCGTGCTCCTCCTCCACAATGTCCCATCTCGTGTTCCTCCTCCACAATGTCCCATCTCGTGCTCCTCCTCCACAATGTCCCATCTTGTGCTCCTCCTCCACAATGTCCCATCTTGTGCTCCTCCTCCACAATGTCCCATCTTGTGCTCCTCCTCCACAATGTCCCATCTTGTGCTCCTCCTCCACAATGTCCCATCTTGTGCTCCTCCTCCACAATGTCCCATCTTGTGCTCCTCCTCCACAATGTCCCATCTTGTGCTCCTCCTCCACAATGTCCCATCTTGTGCTCCTCCACAATGTCCCATCTTGTGCTCCTCCACAATGTCCCATCTTGCGCTCCTCCTCCACAATGTCCCATCTTGCGCTCCTCCTCCACAATGTCCCATCTCGCGCTCCTCCTCCACAATGTCCCATCTCGCGCTCCTCCTCCATAATGTCCCATCTCGCGCTCCTCCTCTACAATGTCCCATCTCGCGCTCCTCCTCCACAATGTCCCATCTCGTGCTCCTCCTCCACAATGTCCCATCTCGTGCTCCTCCTCCACAATGTCCCATCTCGTGTTCCTCCTCCACAATGTCCCATCTCGCGCTCCTCCTCCACAATGTCCCATCTTGTGCTCCTCCTCCACAATGTCCCATCTTGTGCTCCTCCTCCACAATGTCCCATCTTGTGCTCCTCCTCCACAATGTCCCATCTTGTGCTCCTCCTCCACAATGTCCCATCTTGCGCTCCTCCTCCACAATGTCCCATCTCGCGCTCCTCCTCCACAATGTCCCATCTCGTGCTCCTCCTCCACAATGTCCCATCTCGTGCTCCTCCTCCACAATGTCCCATCTTGTGCTCCTCCTCTACAATGTCCCATCTTGCGCTCCTCCTCCACAATGTCCCATCTTGTGCTCCTCCTCCACAATGTCCCATCTTGTGCTCCTCCTCCACAATGTCCCATCTTGTGCTCCTCCTCCACAATGTCCCATCTTGTGCTCCTCCTCCACAATGTCCCATCTTGTGCTCCTCCTCCACAATGTCCCATCTTGTGCTCCTCCACAATGTCCCATCTTGTGCTCCTCCACAATGTCCCATCTTGCGCTCCTCCTCCACAATGTCCCATCTTGCGCTCCTCCTCCACAATGTCCCATCTTGCGCTCCTCCTCCACAATGTCCCATCTCGCGCTCCTCCTCCACAATGTCCCATCTCGCGCTCCTCCTCCACAATGTCCCATCTCGCGCTCCTCCTCCACAATGTCCCATCTCGCGCTCCTCCTCCACAATGTCCCATCTCGCGCTCCTCCTCCACAATGTCCCATCTCGCGCTCCTCCTCCACAATGTCCCATCTCGCGCTCCTCCTCCACAATGTCCCATCTTGTGCTCCTCCTCCACAATGTCCCATCTTGTGCTCCTCCACAATGTCCCATCTTGTGTTCCTCCTCCACAATGTCCCATCTTGTGCTCCTCCTCCACAGTGTCCCATCTTGTGCTCCTCCTCCACAGTGTCCCATCTTGTGCTCCTCCTCCACAATGTCCCATCTTGTGCTCATCCTCCACAATGTTCCTTCTTGTGTTCCTCCTCCACAATGTCCCATCTTGAGCTCCTCCACAATGTCCCATCTTGTGCTCCTCCACAATGTCCCATCTTGTGCTCCTCCACAATGTCCCATCTTGCGCTCCTCCTCCACAATGTCCCATCTTGCGCTCCTCCTCCACAATGTCCCATCTTGTGCTCCTCCTCCACAATGTCCCATCTCGTGCTCCTCCTCCACAATGTCCCATCTCGTGCTCCTCCTCCACAATGTCCCATCTTGTGCTCCTCCTCCACAATGTCCCATCTTGTGCTCCTCCTCCACAATGTCCCATCTTGTGCTCCTCCTCCACAATGTCCCATCTTGTGCTCCTCCACAATGTCCCATCTTGTGCTCCTCCACAATGTCCCATCTTGTGTTCCTCCTCCACAATGTCCCATCTTGTGCTCCTCCTCCACAATGTCCCATCTTGTGCTCCTCCTCCACAATGTTCCATCTTGTGCTCCTCCTCCACAATGTCCCATCTTGTGCTCCTCCTCCACAATGTCCCCATGTTGTGCTCCTCCACAATGTCCCATCTTGTGCTCCTCCTCCACAATGTCCCATCTTGTGCTCCTCCACAATGTCCCATCTTGTGCTCCTCCTCCACAATGTCCCATCTTGTGTTCCTCCACAATGTCCCATCTTGTGTTCCTCACCACAATGTCCCATCTTGTTCTCTTCCTCCTCCACAATGTCCCATCTTGTGCTCCTCCTCCACAGTGTCCCATCTTGTGCTCCTCCACAATGTCCCATCTTGTGCTCCTCCTCCACAATGTCCCATCTTGTGTTCCTCCACAATGTCCCATCTTGTGTTCCTCACCACAATGTCCCATCTTGTTCTCTTCCTCCTCCACAATGTCCCATCTTGTGCTTCTCTCTAATGTTCTCTCTTGGACTTTAAAGGGGTCTCCCATGTACATAATCGTATCTATATTTTGTAGATAATTAAAAGTTAAACATTTTTGCAAATATAAGTAATTAACAATTCTGCAAAGTTTTAAAGATTTTTCTCTCCCTTTCTTAGTAGTGACAGTCTTTTATCTTGATCGGTTGCCAGTGGTTCCGACCACAAATGCAGATACTTTCTATGGTCTGGGACTTGTCAGGAACCCAGCCATGATTTTCTTATTGTACCTGGGTTATCAGGCAGGGACACTACATGTATCAGAAGATATCCTGGACACGATAAGGACATCATGGTGGATTTTCTGACAACAAGACCATGACCACAAGATATTTAGAGAAAATCTTTAAAGGTCTGCAGAATGTTTAATTACTTATATTTGCAAAAACAGTTAGTTTTAGGCCTACGATGCTCTGGATGGTTTTGATAGGAGCAGCCGGCCATCTTAAAGGGTTGTCCAGGATAATTTTTTAAAAACAAGACAGCGGGACAGCCGGACCTCCCTTGTAGACATTGCAGCATCAGGGTCAGGTAGGTTTGTGTTATACCTCTTGCACCCCATCCATCCTACTATGAAAACAAGGAATTCTCCTGGACAATCCCTTTAAGTCTGACCTGTCCTCTAGGCCTTAAAGGGGTCCTCCCTCCTCAGCTAGTCATGGGACTTTGGAAACAGCCGAACACAAACATTCTACATTGTTTACATGACGTTATCTATGGAGGAACGAGCCGTCAGCCATTACAAGGTTCTCCTGGATTTCTCCTCCAGGTGCGGCGCGGTCACCGATGTTTCGTCTCTCACCTTGTCATTCTGCTGTAACGGGATGGAGGGTCAGTACGTCAGTGTGGTCATCCCAGGACGCGCCGAGCCATTGTCGCTGTGTGAGGTCGAGGTTTATGGAGATCCGGTAGAAGGTGACACCAAGGAGTATAAAGTCTGCTGGTAGCTGCCGGGTTCCAGAAGAAATTGAAGATATGAGATGTTCCTTCACCTATGTCCGGTTCTTCAGCGTCTCCAGCTCTGTATCCTATAGGGAGGTCTCCATTGTCTATAGACTTGGCTGAGGTTTGTTCTCCACCAGACCTGGACGTATCTAATACTACTAATAAATGAGAAATAAAGAGTGTGGGGCTTCTGTTGTGTCCAGTATGGCGGTGCTCCAGTGCTCCAGGGCCATGAAGACATGGATGGGGGAGTATGGTAACCCGCCCGGACCTCAACCCCATCCAACACCCAATGGATGAACTAAGGCGGCCTTCACAATGATCTTATGGATGATGGGGCACTAAAAGGGGAATTATTAGGTGTGGGGATCACTACGGAGGCGCCATACAGTGAGGGGGCAATATACTGTAAGAGGCCACTAAGGGAGGAGTATATACAGCAAGAGGCCACTAAGGCAGTATATACTGCAAGAGGCCGCTAAGGGAGGAGTATATACTGTGAGGGGCCACTAAGGGAGTACATACTGCAAGAGGCCACTAAGGGAGTATATACTGCAAGAGGCCACTAAGGGAGTATATACTGCAAGAGGCCACTAAGGGGGAGTATATACTGTGAGGGGCCACTAAGGGAGTATATACTGTGAGAGGCCACTAAGGGGGAGTATATACTGCAAGAGGCCACTAAGGGAGTATATACTGCAAGAGGCCACTAAGGTAGTATATACTGTGAGGGGCCACTAAGGGGGGCAATATACTGCAAGAGGCCACTAAGGGAGTATATACTGCAAGAGGCCACTAAGGGAGTATATACTGTGAAGGGCCACTAAGGGAGTATATACTGCAAGAGGCCACTAAGGGAGTATATACTGTGAGGGGCCACTAAGGGAATATATACTGTGAGGGGCCACTAAGGGAGTATATACTGTGAAGGGCCACTAAGGGAGTATATACTGCAAGAGGCCACTAAGGGAGTATATACTGTGAGGGGCCACTAAGGGAGTATATACTGTGAAGGGCCACTAAGGGAGTATATACTGCAAGAGGCCACTAAGGGAGTATATACTGTGAGGGGCCACTAAGGGAATATATACTGTGAGGGGCCACTAAGGGAGTATATACTGTGAAGGGCCACTAAGGGAGTATATACTGCAAGAGGCCACTAAGGGAGTATATACTGCGAGGGGCCACTAAGGGAGTATATACTGTGAGGGGCCACTAAGGGAGTATATACTGTGAAGGGCCACTAAGGGAGTATATACTGCAAGAGGCCACTAAGGGAGTATATACTGTGAGGGGCCACTAAGGGAATATATACTGTGAGGGGCCACAAAGGGAGTATATACTGAAAGAGGCCACTAAGGGAGTATATACTGTGAGGGGCCACTAAGGGAGTATATACTGTGAGGGGCCACTAAGGGAGTATATACTGTGAGGGGGCCACTAAGGGAGTATATACTGCAAGAGGCCGCTAAGGGAGTATATATACTGCAAGAGGCCGCTAAGGGAGTATATACTGTGAGGGGCCACTAAGGGAGTATATACTGCAAGAGGCCGCTAAGGGAGTATATACTGTGAGGGGCCACTAAGGGAGTATATACTGTGAGGGACCACTAAGGGAGTATATACTGTGAGGGGCCACTAAGGGAGTATATACTGCAAGAGGCCACTAAGGTAGTATATAC
Source organism: Leptodactylus fuscus (assembly GCF_031893055.1). Classification (NCBI taxonomy): domain Eukaryota; kingdom Metazoa; phylum Chordata; class Amphibia; order Anura; family Leptodactylidae; genus Leptodactylus; species Leptodactylus fuscus. Next base: position 89,514 of record NW_027440208.1, read on the forward strand.
TGTGAGGGGCCACTAAGGGAGTATATACTGCGAGGGGCCACTAAGGGAGTATATACTGTGAGGGGCCACAAAAGGAGTATATACTGAAAGAGGCCACTAAGGGAGTATATACTGTGAGGGGCCACTAAGGGAGTATATACTGTGAGGGACCACTAAGGGAGTATATACTGCAAGAGGCCGCTAAGGGAGTATGTACTGCAAGAGGCCACTAAGGGAGTATATACTGCAAGAGGCCACTAAGGGAGTATATACTGCAAGAGGCCACTAAGGGAGTATATACTGCAAGAGGCCACTAAGGGAGTATATACTGTGAGAGGCCACTAAGGGAGTATATACTGCAAGAGGCCACTAAGGGAGTATATACTGTGAGGGGCCACTAAGGGAGTATATACTGCGAGGGGCCACTAAGGGAGTATATACTGCGAGGGGCCACTAAGGGAGTATATACTGCGAGGGGCCACTAAGGGGGGCATTATAAGGGGGCACATACAGGGGAGTGTTATAAGGGGGCACATACAGGGGCATTATAAGGGGGCACATACAGGGGGCATTATAAGGTGGTACATACAGGGGGCATTATAAGGGGGCACATACAGGGGCATTATAAGGGGGCACATACAGGGGGCATTATAAGGTGGTACATACAGGGGGCATTATAAGGGGGCACATACAGGGGCATTATAAGGGGGCACATACAGGGGGCATTATAAGGGGGCACATACAGGGGCATTATAAGGGGGCACATACAGGGGCATTATAAGGGGGCACATACAGGGGCATTATAAGGGGGCACATACAGGGGCATTATAAGGGGGTACATACAGGGGGCATTATAAGGGGGCACATACAGGGAGTGTTATAAGGGGGTACATACAGGGGGCATTATAAGGGTGCACATACAGGGGCATTATAAGGGGCACATACAGGGGGCATTATAAGGGGGTACATACAGGGGGCATTATAAGGGTGCACATACAGGGGCATTATAAGGGGGCACATACAGGGGCATTATAAGGGGGTACATACAGGGGCATTATAAGGGGGCACATACAGGGGCATTATAAGGGGGCACATACAGGGGCAATATAAGGGGGCACATACAGGGGTATTATAAGGGGGCACATACAAGGGCATTATAAGGGGGCACATACGGGGGAATTATAAGGGGGCACATACAGGGGGCATTATAAGGGGGCACATACAGGGGCATTATAAGGGGGCACATACAGGGGCATTATAAGGGGCACATACAGGGGGCATTATAAGGGGGGTACATACAGGGGGCATTATAAGGGGGCACATACAGGGGCATTATAAGGGGGCACATACAGGGGCATTATAAGGGGGCACATACAGGGGGCATTATAAGGGGGCACATACAGGCGAATTATAAGGGGGCACATACAGGGGCATTATAAGGGGGCACATACAGGCGAATTATAAGGGGGCACATACAGGGGCATTATAAGGGGGCACATACAGGGGGCATTATAAGGGGGCACATACAGGGGCATTATAAGGGATGCACATACAGGGGCATTATAAGGGGGCACATACAGGGGCATTATAAGGGGGCACATACAGGGGGCATTATAAGGGGGCACATACAGGGGGCATTATAAGGGGGCACATACAGGGGCATTATAAGGGGGCACATACAGGGGCATTATAAGGGATGCACATACAGGGGCATTATAAGGGGGCACATACAGGGGCATTATAAGGGGGCACATACAGGGGGCATTATAAGGGGGCACATACAGGGGGCATTATAAGGGGGCACATACAGGGGCATTATAAGGGGGCACATACAGGGGCATTATAAGGGGGCACACATACAGGGGCATTATAAGGGGGCACATACAGGGGCATTATAAGGGGGCACATACAGGGGTATTATAAGGGGGCACATACAGGGGCATTATAAGGGGGCACATACAGGGGCATTATAAGGGGGCACATACAGGGGCATTATAAGGGGGCACATACAGGGGGCATTATAAGGGGGCACATACAGGCGAATTATAAGGGGGCACATACAGGGGCATTATAAGGGGGCACATACAGGCGAATTATAAGGGGGCACATACAGGGGCATTATAAGGGGGCACATACAGGGGGCATTATAAGGGGGCACATACAGGGGGCATTATAAGGGGGCACATACAGGGGCATTATAAGGGATGCACATACAGGGGCATTATAAGGGGGCACATACAGGGGCATTATAAGGGGGCACATACAGGGGGCATTATAAGGGGGCACATACAGGGGGCATTATAAGGGGGCACATACAGGGGCATTATAAGGGGGCACATACAGGGGCATTATAAGGGGGCACATACAGGGGTATTATAAGGGGGCACATACAGGGGCATTATAAGGGGGCACATACAGGGGCATTATAAGGGGGAACATACAGGGGCATTATAAGGGGGCACATACAGGGGTATTATAAGGGGGCACATACAGGGGCATTATAAGGGGGCACATACAGGGGCATTATAAGGGGGCACATACAGGGGCATTATAAGGGGGCACATACAGGGGCATTATAAGGGGGCACATACAGGGGTATTATAAGGGTGCACATACAGGGGCATTATAAGGGGGCACATACAGGGGTATTATAAGGGGGCACATACGGAGATCGATGACTGCTATTTCTGTTATTAATTTTGGTTAAACAATAGGAGATCGGTGGAAATACATACCACCTACATAGTCTCATACATTATACAGTGAGGGGCTACTGAGGGGGCACTATACAGTGCAGGGGTCACTAGAGGTGACCACCCCAAATCTGCTCAATCACTGGAGGCCGATCCCAGGAGATCCCTATAGATCATGGTCACATAGAAATGATCAAAGTGTCAATAATCTGCAAAGAACAAACACTTCCACACACCCACCACCGAGCGGCGCCATATACCATCACCCCCTGACTCCTGTATAGTGACGTGTTTAACCCTTCCATTTCCGGTACTGATATTTGTCCGCTCTTAGTGATCTGCTTGGGATCGGAGATCTTCTCCATCTTTATCTCAGGATGTTATTTACCTCTGACCTGACATGTTCGCTGCTAATCTCCATCCTTACTTACCTGTATATGATGAGGTTTGGTGATCCAGGCGGAGTGATACCCCAGGGGAATGTGATCTGCACCCTCAGCAGAGGCATAACTTAGGGCTCTTGGGCCCCACTTACTGTCTATAATACTCATGTGTTAGTTGCTATCTCAGCCCCCCTATACCCCCTGACCATCAGGTGCCACCTCAGCTCTGCAAAAGTCTAGGAAAGCTGAAGGAGTCAGTAGAGTTTCTCACCACCATGACCATGACATCTGCGCTGTCACACCTCCCGCTGTTAACCCCTTCCCGCTGACAGCATATTTCAATTTTCGTTTCATTTTTTTTCGTTTCATTTTTGACTCCCCCCCTCCCTTCCAAACCCCATAACATATTTATTTCTCCGCTCTCAGAGCCCTGTGAGGTCTTAATATTTGCGGGACAAATTGTTCTTCCTGATGCCGCCATTACTTATTCTGTACAATGTCCTGGGAAGCTGGAAAACAATTCAGAATGAGGTGGAATTGGAGAAAAACTGCATTTCTGCGACTTTCTTACGGGCTTTGTTTTTACAAAAACATGGCGCCCTTAAAACGTGGGGCTCGAGGAAAGACATTGCTTGTAGCCAATAGAAGGGCTGACCAGGATCAATCGATTGGGAGATTCACCCAGGACCCCGGATACATAAAACAGCGCTGTAGGTAAGCCCTTGACTTGCCATAAACTAGTATCCGAGTTCCTGTGTTGGGTCCCTGCATTGATCAAGGTCAGTCTGCTGCATGCTTTATATGTCTCTCGAGACTGTTATATAGTCGGAAGAACCTAAAAAGGGAGATGCTGTCTGGTATTGATCTCCAAAGTATTGCATTTCTGCATAGTAGGCCTTTGTCTGCTTCTGTTTGCGCTTTACATCTGTTATAAGATTTCTAAGAGAACTGTGATAGGTTTCGATCCTTGGGCTATTCTGGCTCCCTAGATTTCTGGGTAGAGTAATGGACACTGTGCTTTCCACTGCCCAGATATCCTAGGATCGGGGATTCAGTATAGTCGGATTCCTGGCGTAGAGTAATGGACACTGTGCTTTCACTGCCCAGGAATACGATAGTCTGGCTTAGAGTAATAGGCCACAGTGCGAGCCACTACCCAGACTATCGTTTGGCTGACTAGCTATCCACCAAAGAAGGGGGCTTTTGGATCCAATGTGTGGTTGCCCCCATATGAGTTTATTAGAAGATCTGAAGGAACAGATGTGGCCAAACAGAGCAGAAACCGGACCAGGATAGATTCCTAATGGCGTCTATTTGAATGGACCCTTTTGGTAGAGTTTAGACAAGAAAATGGAAGGTTCATTTGAGAAAAGGATTACAGCAGAAGTATACAGTACATGCTTTGGTAGAACTTAGCAAGAAGGTGGAGGAGGAGACAAGGCGGGGAACTAAGATTTCAGCTATAAGTGATTGATTGTAACATCACTGGTATAATGTATGGAAAATTACGAATATATAGTTCAATCTGTAATTGTATAGTGTAAGCTGTTTGTAGCAATGCCAGTATTTGACTTTTATGCCTTGTGTAAGAATATTGTGATGTGTTACAGCGGTAAAACTTTGATTGGAATCTGGTAAAGAAAACTTTAACGTCTGGCAGTTGGTCCTTAAGGCAACCTCAAATATACAGTAGTTTAAGAGGTTCTAAACCTGTGGTAATTGGGAAGGTGAGGGTTGCCATGAAAATATTCAAAAATTGCACAAAAATATTAATATGTAATGTTGGTGTCATATGAAAGTGTGTACAATATCAGACTATCTTCTTATGTAATCACTGATCCTACATAGAATATTTTACTAAAGCATTTGTTGTTTCCTTCTTTAAAGCCACACCCGACCCCTTAAGGTAGTTGGCAAATATATATATATATATAGCACCAGCAGTAGGGTACGGTAGAAGTTTTTTTTCTTGTTAAGACTGTGTTTTTAGCAACATCTTGACCTTAGAAGTCAAATTTTAGCCAAATTCCAATAATCCAGAATCTTGAGACCTCCATCCAATAATCCGGAATATACTGTGAGATTGTGTATATACATTTGTTGAGGTGCCAGAAAGTAGCTGTAAGCATGAAACAGGATGGTGAAGTATGTGGCCTAAGTGTAGGGTGATGAAAAGATGGAATTTTGAATGTTGAAATATGAAGTAATGTGAATATGTAGATAAAGGATGGATAGTCAAAAGGTTATAGACAGTCGAAGCAGCGTGCCCCAGAGAGTGATAGATTGTCCAAGAGAGTAGACAAGGCAGTAATGGGACGTAGAAGGACAGCACAGCCCCAGCGCTCCGGCGCCATCTTTAATATCAATGCTGAGCCTGTGTTAGACGGTGAAATCTGTTACACTTTGTGTTATTTTGTGATGAACCATGCCCCTATAAATTAGGATTGTCTCCCATTATATAAAACTGTTATGGAAGCTTAGAAACTGAATAAGGCGTCATCAATTTCAGAATCTTGTGAACATGTCTGTGTGTATGTGGTTGGGATAAAAAGAGAGAGAAATATATTCCTTTGTTTCTGTACTAAGTGAATTAGACGTCACCTCCGTATCTGCTGTGTAATGTCCGCTGTGTATAATTCTGTTGTGTGATCAGGAGACGGATTTGATCTTTTTACTCAGTATTTCTGTCTTCTCTGTTGAGATGTGTATGTGTCTGTATGTGTGTATTCTGAATGTTTACCTAATGTATGGCATTGGTTGTCATTTCTGACTGTGTAGGAATAGTAGAGAGTACAATCTACTGGAGATTACTATGAGACTGTGTGTGGGGCGAGGGGGCGCAGCTGTGTGTGGGGCGAGGGGGCGCAGCTATGTGTGGGGCGAGGGGGTGCAGCTGTGTGTGGGGTGAGGGATTGCAGCTGTGTGTGGGGTGAGGGGGCGCAGCTGTGTGTGGGGTGAGGGAGCGCAGCTATGTGTGGGGCGAGGGGGCGCAGCTGTGTGTGGGGTGAGGGGGCGCAGCTGTGTGTGGGGCGAGGGAGCGCAGCTGTGTGTGGGGTGAGGGGGTGCAGCTGTGCGTGGGGTGAGGGGGCGCAGCTGTGTGTGGGGCGAGGGAGCGCAGCTATGTGTGGGGTGAGGGAGCGCAGCTATGTGTGGGGCGAGGGGGCGCAGCTGTGTGTGGGGTGAGGGGGCGCAGCTGTGTGTGGGGTGAGGGGGCGCAGCTGTGTGTGGGGCGAGGGGGCGCAGCTGTGTGTGGGGCGAGGGAGAGCAGCTGTGTGTGGGGCGAGGGGGCGCAGCTGTGTGTGGGGTGAGGGATTGCAGCTGTGTGTGGGGGTGAGGGGGCGCAGCTGTGTGTGGGGCGAGGGGGGCGCAGCTGTGTGTGGGGTGAGGGGGCGCAGCTGTGTGTGGGGTGAGGGGGCGCAGCTGTGTGTGGGGTGAGGGATTGCAGCTGTGTGTGGGGTGAGGGGGCGCAGCTGTGTGTGGGGCGAGGGGGCGCAGCTGTGTGTGGGGCGAGGGAGAGCAGCTGTGTGTGGGGTGAGGGATTGCAGCTGTGTGTGGGGTGAGGGGGCGCAGCTGTGTGTGGGGCGAGGGGGCGCAGCTGTGTGTGGGGTGAGGGGGCGCAGCTGTGTGTGGGGTGAGGGGGCGCAGCTGTGTGTGGGGTGAGGGATTGCAGCTGTGTGTGGGGTGAGGGAGCGCAGCTGTGTGTGGGGTGAGGGGGTGCAGCTGTGTGTGGGGTGAGGGGGCGCAGCTGTGTGTGGGGCGAGGGAGCGCAGCTGTGTGTGGGGTGAGGGGGTGCAGCTGTGTGTGGGGTGAGGGGGCGCAGCTGTGTGTGGGGTGAGGGGGCGCAGCTGTGTGTGGGGTGAGGGGGCGCAGCTGTGTGTGGGGTGAGGGATTGCAGCTGTGTGTGGGGTGAGGGGGCGCAGCTGTGTGTGGGGCGAGGGGGCGCAGCTGTGTGTGGGGCGAGGGAGAGCAGCTGTGTGTGGGGTGAGGGATTGCAGCTGTGTGTGGGGTGAGGGGGCGCAGCTGTGTGTGGGGCGAGGGGGCGCAGCTGTGTGTGGGGTGAGGGGGCGCAGCTGTGTGTGGGGTGAGGGGGCGCAGCTGTGTGTGGGGTGAGGGATTGCAGCTGTGTGTGGGGTGAGGGAGCGCAGCTGTGTGTGGGGTGAGGGGGTGCAGCTGTGTGTGGGGCGAGGGGGCGCAGCTGTGTGTGGGGTGAGGGGGCGCAGCTGTGTGTGGGGTGAGGGGGCGCAGCTGTGTGTGGGGTGAGGGGGCGCAGCTGTGTGTGGGGCGAGGGGGCGCAGCTATGTGTGGGGTGAGGGGGCGCAGCTATGTGTGGGGCGAGGGGGCGCAGCTGTGTGTGGGGTGAGGGAGCGCAGCTGTGTGTGGGGTGAGGGGGCGCAGCTATGTGTGGGGTGAGGGATTGCAGCTGTGTGTGGGGCGAGGGGGCGCAGCTATGTGTGGGGTGAGGGGGCGCAGCTGTGTGTGGGGTGAGGGGGCGCAGCTGTGTGTGGGGTGAGGGATTGCAGCTGTGTGTGGGGTGAGGGGGCGCAGCTGTGTGTGGGGCGAGGGGGCGCAGCTGTGTGTGGGGTGGGGGGGAGCAGCTGTGTGTGGGGCGAGGGGGCGCAGCTGTGTGTGGGGTGAGGGGGCGCAGCTGTGTGTGGGGCGAGGGAGCGCAGCTATGTGTGGGGTGAGGGGGCGCAGCTGTGTGTGGAGCGAGGGGGCGCAGCTATGTGTGGGGCGAGGGGGCGCAGCTATGTGTGGGGTGAGGGGGCGCAGCTGTGTGTGGGGCGAGGGGGCGCAGCTGTGTGTGGGGCGAGGGGGCGCAGCTATGTGTGGGGTGAGGGGGCGCAGCTGTGTGTGGGGCGAGGGGGCGCAGCTGTGTGTGGGGTGAGGGGGCGCAGCTGTGTGTGGGGTGAGGGGGCGCAGCTGTGTGTGGGGCGAGGGGGCGCAGCTGTGTTTGGGGCGAGAGGGCGCAGCTGTGTGTGGGGTGAGGGGGTGCAGCTGTGTGTGGGGTGAGGGGGCGCAGCTGTGTGTGGGGCGAGGGGGTGCAGCTATGTGTGGGGCGAGGGAGCGCAGCTATGTGTGGGGTGAGGGGGCGCAGCTGTGTGTGGGGTGAGGGGGTGCAGCTATGTGTGGGGCGAGGGAGCGCAGCTATGTGTGGGGTGAGGGGGCGCAGCTGTGTGTGGGGTGAGGGGGTGCAGCTGTGTGTGGGGCGAGGGGGCGCAGCTGTGTGTGGGGCGAGAGGGCGCAGCTGTGTGTGGGGCGAGGGAGCGCAGCTGTGTGTGGGGTGAGGGGGCGCAGCTGTGTGTGGGGTGAGGGGGCGCAGCTGTGTGTGGGGCGAGGGGGCGCAGCTGTGTGTGGGGCGAGGGGGTGCAGCTGTGTGTGGGGTGAGGGGGCGCAGCTGTGTGTGGGGCGAGGGGGTGCAGCTATGTGTGGGGCGAGGGAGCGCAGCTGTGTGTGGGGTGAGGGGGCGCAGCTGTGTGTGGGGTGAGGGGGCGCAGCTGTGTGTGGGGCGAGGGGGCGCAGCTGTGTGTGGGGCGAGGGGGTGCAGCTGTGTGTGGGGCGAGAGGGCGCAGCTGTGTGTGGGGCGAGGGAGCGCAGCTGTGTGTGGGGCGAGGGGGCGCAGCTGTGTGTGGGGTGAGGGGGCGCAGCTGTGTGTGGGGCGAGGGAGCGCAGCTATGTGTGGGGCGAGGGGGCGCAGCTGTGTGTGGGGTGAGGGAGCGCAGCTGTGTGTGGGGTGAGGGGGCGCAGCTGTGTGTGGGGCGAGGGGGCGCAGCTATGTGTGGGGTGAGGGATTGCAGCTGTGTGTGGGGCGAGGGGGCGCAGCTGTGTGTGGGGTGAGGGGGCGCAGCTGTGTGTGGGGTGAGGGATTGCAGCTGTGTGTGGGGTGAGGGGGCGCAGCTGTGTGTGGGGCGAGGGGGCGCAGCTGTGTGTGGGGTGGGGGGAGCAGCTGTGTTTGGGGCGAGAGGGCGCAGCTGTGTGTGGGGCGAGGGGGCGCAGCTGTGTTTGGGGCGAGAGGGCGCAGCTGTGTGTGGGGCGAGGGGGCGCAGCTGTGTGTGGGGCGAGGGGACGCAGCTGTGTGTGGGGCGAGGGGGTGCAGCTATGTGTGGGGCGAGGGGGCGCAGCTGTGTGTGGGGCGAGGGAGCGCAGCTATGTGTGGGGTGAGGGGGCGCAGCTGTGTGTGGGGCGAGGGAGCGTAGCTGTGTGTGGGGTGAGGGGGCGCAGCTGTGTGTGGGGCGAGGGGGCACAGCTATGTGTGGGGTGAGGGGGCGCAGCTGTGTGTGGGGCGAGGGAGCGCAGCTATGTGTGGGGTGAGGGGGCGCAGCTGTGTGTGGGGCGAGGGGGCGCAGCTGTGTGTGGGGTGAGGGGGCGCAGCTGTGTGTGGGGCGAGGGGGCACAGCTGTGTGTGGGGTGAGGGGGCGCAGCTGTGTGTGGGGCGAGGGAGCGCAGCTATGTGCGGGGTGAGGGGGCGCAGCTGTGTGTGGGGCGAGGGAGCGCAGCTGTGTGTGGGGCGAGGGGGCGCAGCTGTGTGTGGGGCGAGGGGGCGCAGCTGTGTGTGGGGTGAGGGGGCGCAGCTGTGTGTGGGGCGAGGGGGCGCAGCTGTGTGTGGGGCGAGGGGGCGCAGCTATGTGTGGGGCGAGGGGGCGCAGCTGTGTGTGGGGCGAGGGGGCGCAGCTGTGTGTGGGGCGAGGGAGCGCAGCTATGTGTGGGGTGAGGGGGCGCAGCTGTGTGTGGGGCGAGAGGGCGCAGCTGTGTGTGGGGCGAGGGAGCGCAGCTATGTGTGGGGTGAGGGGGCGCAGCTGTGTGTGGGGTGAGGGGGCGCAGCTGTGTGTGGGGCGAGAGGGCGCAGCTGTGTGTGGGGCGAGGGAGCGCAGCTATGTGTGGGGTGAGGGGGCGCAGCTGTGTGTGGGGTGAGGGGGCGCAGCTGTGTGTGGGGCGAGAGGGCGCAGCTGTGTGTGGGGTGAGGGGGCGCAGCTGTGTGTGGGGCGAGGGGGCGCAGCTGTGTGTGGGGTGAGGGGGCACAGCTGTGTGTGGGGTGAGGGGGCGCAGCTGTGTGTGGGGCGAGAGGGCGCAGCTGTGTGTGGGGTGAGGGGGCGCAGCTGTGTGTGGGGCGAGGGAGCGCAGCTGTGTGTGGGGTGAGGGGGCGCAGCTGTGTGTGGGGTGAGGGGGCACAGCTATGTGTGGGGCGAGGGAGCGCAGCTGTGTGTGGGGCGAGAGGGCGCAGCTGTGTGTGGGGCGAGGGAGCGCAGCTATGTGCGGGGTGAGGGAGCGCAGCTGTGTGTGGGGTGAGGGGGCGCAGCTGTGTGTGGGGTGAGGGGGCGCAGCTGTGTGTGGGGCGAGGGGGCGCAGCTGTGTGTGGGGTGAGGGGGCGCAGCTGTGTGTGCGGCGAGGGAGCGCAGCTATGTGTGGGGTGAGGGGGCGCAGCTGTGTTTGGGGCGAGAGGGCGCAGCTGTGTGTGGGGCGAGGGGGTGCAGCTGTGTGTGGGGCGAGGGGGTGCAGCTATGTGTGGGGTGAGGGGGCGCAGCTGTGTGTTGGGCGAGGGAGCGCAGCTATGTGTGGGGTGAGGGGGTGCAGCTGTGTGTGGGGTGAGGGGGCGCAGCTGTGTGTGGGGCGAGGGAGCGCAGCTAGGTGTGGGGTGAGGGGGCGCAGCTGTGTGTGGGGTGAGGGGGCGCAGCTGTGTGTGGGGCGAGGGAGCGCAGCTGTGTGTGGGGTGAGGGGGCGCAGCTGTGTGTGGGGCGAGGGGGCGCAGCTGTGTGTGGGGCGAGGAGGCGCAGCTATGTGTGGGGCGAGGGGGCGCAGCTGTGTGTGGGGCGAGGGGGCGCAGCTGTGTGTGGGGCGAGGGAGCGCAGCTGTGTGTGGGGTGAGGGGGCGCAGCTGTGTGTGGGGTGAGGGGACGCAGCTGTGTGTGGGGCGAGAGGGCGCAGCTGTGTGTGGGGCGAGAGGGCGCAGCTGTGTGTGGGGCGAGGGAGCGCAGCTATGTGTGGGGTGAGGGGGCGCAGCTGTGTGTGGGGCGAGGGGGCGCAACTGTGTGTGGGGCGAGGGGGCGCAGCTGTGTGTGGGGCGAGAGGGCGCAGCTGTGTGTGGGGCGAGGGAGCGCAGCTATGTGTGGGGTGAGGGGGCGCAGCTGTGTGTGGGGTGAGGGGGCGCAGCTGTGTGTGGGGCGAGGGGGCGCAGCTGTGTGTGGGGCGAGAGGGCGCAGCTGTGCGTGGGGTGAGGGGGCGCAGCTGTGTGTGGGGTGAGGGGGTGCAGCTATGTGTGGGGTGAGGGGGCGCAGCTGTGTGTGGGGCGAGGGAGCGCAGCTATGTGCGGGGTGAGGGATTGCAGCTGTGTGTGGGGTGAGGGAGCGCAGCTGTGTGTGGGGCGAGGGGGCGCAGCTGTGTGTGGGGTGAGGGGGCGCAGCTGTGTGTGGGGTGAGGGGGCGCAGCTGTGTGTGGGGCGAGGGGGCGCAGCTGTGTGTGGGGTGAGGGGGCGCAGCTGTGTGTGGGGTGAGGGGGCGCAGCTGTGTGTGGGGCGAGAGGGCGCAGCTGTGTGTGGGGCGAGGGAGCGCAGCTATGTGTGGGGTGAGGGGGCGCAGCTGTGTGTGGGGTGAGGGGGCGCAGCTGTGTGTGGGGCGAGGGGGCGCAGCTGTGTGTGGGGCGAGAGGGCGAAGCTGTGTGTGGGGCGAGGGGGTGCAGCTGTGTGTGGGGCGAGGGGGCGCAGCTGTGTGTGGGGTGAGGGGGCGCAGCTGTGTGTGGGGCGAGGGGGCGCAGCTGTGTGTGGGGTGAGGGGGCGCAGCTGTGTGTGGGGCGAGGGAGCGCAGCTATGTGTGGGGTGAGGGGGCGCAGCTGTGTGTGGGGCGAGGGGGCGCAGCTGTGTGTGGGGTGAGGGGGCGCAGCTGTGTGTGGGGCGAGGGAGCGCAGCTGTGTGTGGGGTGAGGGGGCGCAGCTGTGTGTGGGGTGAGGGATTGCAGCTGTGTGTGGGGTGAGGGGGCGCAGCTGTGTGTGGGGCGAGGGAGCGCAGCTGTGTGTGGGGTGAGGGGGCGCAGCTGTGTGTGGGGTGAGGGGACGCAGCTGTGTGTGGGGCGAGAGGGCGCAGCTGTGTGTGGGGCGAGGGAGCACAGCTATGTGTGGGGTGAGGGGGCGCAGCTGTGTGTGGGGCGAGGGGGCGCAGCTGTGTGTGGGGCGAGGGGGCGCAGCTGTGTGTGGGGCGAGAGGGCGCAGCTGTGTGTGGGGCGAGGGAGCGCAGCTATGTGTGGGGTGAGGGGGCGCAGCTGTGTGTGGGGTGAGGGGGCGCAGCTGTGTGTGGGGCGAGGGGGCGCAGCTGTGTGTGGGGCGAGAGGGCGCAGCTGTGTGTGGGGTGAGGGGGCGCAGCTGTGTGTGGGGTGAGGGGGTGCAGCTATGTGTGGGGTGAGGGGGCGCAGCTGTGTGTGGGGCGAGGGAGCGCAGCTATGTGCGGGGTGAGGGATTGCAGCTGTGTGTGGGGTGAGGGAGCGCAGCTGTGTGTGGGGCGAGGGGGCGCAGCTGTGTGTGGGGTGAGGGGGCGCAGCTGTGTGTGGGGTGAGGGGGCGCAGCTGTGTGTGGGGCGAGGGGGCGCAGCTGTGTGTGGGGTGAGGGGGCACAGCTGTGTGTGGGGTGAGGGGGCGCAGCTGTGTGTGGGGCGAGAGGGCGCAGCTGTGTGTGGGGCGAGGGAGCGCAGCTATGTGTGGGGTGAGGGGGCGCAGCTGTGTGTGGGGTGAGGGGGCGCAGCTGTGTGTGGGGCGAGGGGGCGCAGCTGTGTGTGGGGCGAGAGGGCGAAGCTGTGTGTGGGGCGAGGGGGTGCAGCTGTGTGTGGGGCGAGGGGGCGCAGCTGTGTGTGGGGTGAGGGGGCGCAGCTGTGTGTGGGGCGAGGGGGCGCAGCTGTGTGTGGGGTGAGGGGGCGCAGCTGTGTGTGGGGCGAGGGAGCGCAGCTATGTGTGGGGTGAGGGGGCGCAGCTGTGTGTGGGGCGAGGGGGCGCAGCTGTGTGTGGGGTGAGGGGGCGCAGCTGTGTGTGGGGCGAGGGAGCGCAGCTGTGTGTGGGGTGAGGGGGCGCAGCTGTGTGTGGGGTGAGGGATTGCAGCTGTGTGTGGGGTGAGGGGGCGCAGCTGTGTGTGGGGCGAGGGAGCGCAGCTATATGTGGGGTGAGGGGGCGCAGCTGTGTGTGGGGTGAGGGGGCGCAGCTGTGTGTGGGGCGAGGGGGCGCAGCTGTGTGTGGGGCGAGAGGGCGCAGCTGTGTGTGGGGTGAGGGGGCGCAGCTGTGTGTGGGGTGAGGGGGTGCAGCTATGTGTGGGGTGAGGGGGCGCAGCTGTGTGTGGGGCGAGGGAGCGCAGCTATGTGCGGGGTGAGGGATTGCAGCTGTGTGTGGGGTGAGGGAGCGCAGCTGTGTGTGGGGCGAGGGGGCGCAGCTGTGTGTGGGGTGAGGGGGCGCAGCTGTGTGTGGGGTGAGGGGGCGCAGCTGTGTGTGGGGCGAGGGGGCGCAGCTGTGTGTGGGGTGAGGGAGCGCAGCTATGTGTGGGGTGAGGGGGCGCAGCTGTGTGTGGGGTGAGGGGGTGCAGCTGTGTGTGGGGTGAGGGGGCGCAGCTGTGTGTGGGGCGAGAAAGCGCAGCTGTGTGTGGGGTGAGGGGGCGCAGCTATGTGTGGGGTGAGGGGGCGCAGCTGTGTGTGGGGCGAAGGGGTGCAGCTATGTGTGGGGTGAGGGGGCGCAGCTGTGTGTGGGGCGAGGGAGCGCAGCTATGTGTGGGGTGAGGGGGCGCAGCTGTGTGTGGGGCGAGGGAGCGCAGCTATGTGTGGGGTGAGGGGGCGCAGCTGTGTGTGGGGTGAGGGGGTGCAGCTGTGTGTGGGGTGAGGGGGCGCAGCTGTGTGTGGGGCGAGAAAGCGCAGCTGTGTGTGGGGTGAGGGGGCGCAGCTATGTGTGGGGTGAGGGGGCGCAGCTGTGTGTGGGGTGAGGGGGTGCAGCTGTGTGTGGGGTGAGGGGGCGCAGCTGTGTGTGGGGCGAGGGAGCGCAGCTGTGTGTGGGGTGAGGGGGTGCATCTGTGTGTGGGGTGAGGGGGCGCAGCTGTGTGTGGGGTGAGGGGGCGCAGCTGTGTGTGGGGTGAGGGGGTGCAGCTGTGTGTGGGGTGAGGGGGCGCAGCTGTGTGTGGGGCGAGGGAGCGCAGCTATGTGTGGGGTGAGGGGGCGCAGCTGTGTGTGGGGCGAGGGGGCGCAGCTATGTGTGGGGTGAGGGGGCGCAGCTGTGTGTGGGGCGAGGGAGCGCAGCTATGTGTGGGGTGAGGGGGCGCAGCTGTGTGTGGGGCGAGGGGGTGCAGCTGTGTGTGGGGCGAGAGGGCGCAGCTGTGTGTGGGGCGAGGGAGCGCAGCTATGTGTGGGGTGAGGGGGCGCAGCTGTGTGTGGGGCGAGGGGGCGCAGCTATGTGTGGGGTGAGGGGGCGCAGCTGTGTGTGGGGTGAGGGGGTGCAGCTGTGTGTGGGGTGAGGGATTGCAGCTATGTGTGGGGTGAGGGGGTGCAGCTGTGTGTGGGGTGAGGGGGCGCAGCTGTGTGTGGGGTGAGGGATTGCAGCTATGTGTGGGGTGAGGGGGTGCAGCTGTGTGTGGGGCGAGGGGGCGCAGCTATGTGTGGGGTGAGGGGGCGCAGCTGTGTGCGGGGTGAGGGATTGCAGCTATGTGTGGGGTGAGGGGGTGCAGCTGTGTGTGGGGTGAGGGGGCGCAGCTGTGTGTGGGGTGAGGGGGCGCAGCTGTGTGTGGGGCGAGGGGGCGCAGCTGTGTGTGGGGCGAGGGGGCGCAGCTGTGTGTGGGGTGAGGGGGCGCAGCTGTGTGTGGGGCGAGGGAGCGCAGCTGTGTGTGGGGTGAGGGGGCGCAGCTGTGTGTGGGGCGAGGGGGCGCAGCTGTGTGTGGGGCGAGGGGGCGCAGCTATGTGTGGGGCGAGGGGGCGCAGCTGTGTGTGGGGCGAGGGGGCGCAGCTGTGTGTGGGGCGAGGGAGCGCAGCTGTGTGTGGGGTGAGGGGGCGCAGCTGTGTGTGGGGCGAGAAGGCGCAGCTGTGTGTGGGGCGAGGGAGCGCAGCTATGTGTGGGGTGAGGGGGCGCAGCTGTGTGTGGGGCGAGGGGGCGCAGCTATGTGTGGGGCGAGGGGGCGCAGCTGTGTGTGGGGCGAGAGGGCGCAGCTGTGTGTGGGGCGAGGGGGCGCAGCTATGTGTGGGGCGAGGGAGCGCAGCTGTGTGTGGGGTGAGGGGGCGCAGCTGTGTGTGGGGCGAGGGGGCGCAGCTGTGTGTGGGGTGAGGGGGCGCAGCTGTGTGTGGGGCGAGGGAGTGCAGCTATGTGTGGGGTGAGGGGGCGCAGCTGTGTGTGGGGTGAGGGAGCGCAGCTGTGTGTGGGGTGAGGGGGCGCAGCTGTGTGTGGGGTGAGGGGGCGCAGCTGTGTGTGGGGCGAGGGAGCGTAGCTATGTGTGGGGTGAGGGGGCGCAGCTGTGTGTGGGGTGAGAGGGCGCAGCTGTGTGTGGGGCGAGAGGGCGCAGCTGTGTGTGGGGCGAGGGAGCGTAGCTATGTGTGGGGTGAGGGGGCGCAGCTGTGTGTGGGGTGAGGGGGCGCAGCTGTGTGTGGGGCGAGGGGGCACAGCTGTGTTTGGGGCGAGAGGGCGCAGCTGTGTGTGGGGCGAGGGGGTGCAGCTGTGTGTGGGGCGAGGGGGCGCAGCTATGTGTGGGGTGAGGGAGCGCAGCTGTGTGTGGGGCGAGGGGGTGCAGCTATGTGTGGGGTGAGGGGGCGCAGCTGTGTGTGGGGCGAGGGAGCGCAGCTATGTGTGGGGTGAGGGGGTGCAGCTGTGTGTGGGGTGAGGGGGCGCAGCTGTGTGTGGGGTGAGGGGGCGCAGCTGTGTGTGGGGCGAGGGAGCGCAGCTGTGTGTGGGGCGAGGGAGCGCAGCTATGTGTGGGGTGAGGGGGCGCAGCTGTGTGTGGGGTGAGGGGGTGCAGCTGTGTGTGGGGCGAGGCGGCGCAGCTGTGTGTGGGGCGAGGGGGTGCAGCTATGTGTGGGGTGAGGGGGCGCAGCTGTGTGTGGGGCGAGGGAGCGCAGCTATGTGTGGGGTGAGGGAGCGCAGCTATGTGTGGGGTGAGGGATTGCAGCTGTGTGTGGGGTGAGGGGGTGCAGCTGTGTGTGGGGTGAGGGGGCGCAGCTGTGTGTGGGGCGAGGGGGTGCAGCTGTGTGTGGGGTGAGGGGGCGCAGCTGTGTGTGGGGCGAGGGAGCGCAGCTATGTGTGGGGCGAGGGGGCGCAGCTGTGTGTGGGGCGAGGGAGCGCAGCTGTGTGTGGGGTGAGGGATTGCAGCTGTGTGTGGGGTGAGGGATTGCAGCTGTGTGTGGGGTGAGGGGGCGCAGCTGTGTGTGGGGTGAGGGGGCGCAGCTGTGTGTGGGGCGAGGGGGTGCAGCTATGTGTGGGGCGAGGGAGCGCAGCTATGTGTGGGGTGAGAGGGCGCAGCTGTGTGTGGGGTGAGGGGGCGCAGCTGTGTGTGGGGCGAGAGGGCGCAGCTGTGTGTGGGGCGAGGGGGCGCAGCTATGTGTGGGGTGAGGGGGCGCAGCTGTGTGTGGGGCGAGGGAGCGCAGCTGTGTGTGGGGTGAGGGGGCGCAGCTGTGTGTGGGGCGAGGGAGCGCAGCTATGTGTGGGGTGAGGGGGCGCAGCTGTGTGTGGGGTGAGGGGGTGCAGCTATGTGTGGGGCGAGGGATTGCAGCTGTGTGTGGGGCGAGGGAGCACAGCTATGTGTGGGGCGAGGGGGCGCAGCTGTGTGTGGGGCGAGGGAGCGCAGCTATGTGTGGGGTGAGGGGGCGCAGCTGTGTGTGGGGTGAGGGGGTGCAGCTGTGTGTGGGGTGAGGGGGCGCAGCTGTGTGTGGGGCGAGGGAGCGCAGCTGTGTGTGGGGTGAGGGGGCGCAGCTGTGTGTGGGGTGAGGGGGCGCAGCTGTGTGTGGGGTGAGGGGGCGCAGCTGTGTGTGGGGTGAGGGGGCGCAGCTGTGTGTGGGGCGAGGGAGTGCAGCTATGTGTGGGGTGAGGGGGCGCAGCTGTGTGTGGGGCGAGGGAGCGCAGCTATGTGTGGGGTGAGGGGGCGCAGCTGTGTGTGGGGTGAGGGGGTGCAGCTATGTGTGGGGCGAGGGATTGCAGCTGTGTGTGGGGCGAGGGAGCACAGCTATATGTGGGGTGAGGGGGCGCAGCTGTGTGTGGGGCGAGGGAGCGCAGCTATGTGTGGGGTGAGGGGGCGCAGCTGTGTGTGGGGTGAGGGGGTGCAGCTGTGTGTGGGGTGAGGGGGCGCAGCTGTGTGTGGGGCGAGGGAGCGCAGCTGTGTGTGGGTTGAGGGGGTGCAGCTGTGTGTGGGGTGAGGGGGCGCAGCTGTGTGTGGGGTGAGGGGGCGCAGCTGTGTGTGGGGCGAGGGGGCGCAGCTGTGTGTGGGGTGAGGGGGCGCAGCTGTGTGTGGGGCGAGGGGGTGCAGCTATGTGTGGGGTGAGGGGGCGCAGCTGTGTGTGGGGCGAGGGAGCGCAGCTATGTGTGGGGTGAGGGGGCGCAGCTGTGTGTGGGGCGAGGGAGCGCAGCTATGTGTGGGGTGAGGGGGCGCAGCTGTGTGTGGGGTGAGGGGGTGCAGCTGTGTGTGGGGTGAGGGGGCGCAGCTGTGTGTGGGGCGAGGGAGCGCAGCTGTGTGTGGGGTGAGGGGGCGCAGCTATGTGTGGGGTGAGGGGGCGCAGCTGTGTGTGGGGTGAGGGGGTGCAGCTGTGTGTGGGGTGAGGGGGCGCAGCTGTGTGTGGGGCGAGGGAGCGCAGCTGTGTGTGGGGTGAGGGGGTGCATCTGTGTGTGGGGTGAGGGGGCGCAGCTGTGTGTGGGGTGAGGGGGCGCAGCTGTGTGTGGGGTGAGGGGGTGCAGCTGTGTGTGGGGTGAGGGGGCGCAGCTGTGTGTGGGGCGAGGGAGCGCAGCTGTGTGTGGGGTGAGGGGGTGCAGCTGTGTGTGGGGTGAGGGGGCGCAGCTGTGTGTGGGGTGAGGGGGCGCAGCTGTGTGTGGGGCGAGGGGGCGCAGCTGTGTGTGGGGTGAGGGGGCGCAGCTGTGTGTGGGGCGAGGGGGTGCAGCTATGTGTGGGGTGAGGGGGCGCAGCTGTGTGTGGGGCGAGGGAGCGCAGCTATGTGTGGGGTGAGGGGGTGCAGCTGTGTGTGGGGCGAGGGAGCGCAGCTATGTGTGGGGTGAGGGGGCGCAGCTGTGTGTGGGGTGAGGGGGTGCAGCTGTGTGTGGGGTGAGGGGGTGCAGCTGTGTGTGGGGTGAGGGGGCGCAGCTGTGTGTGGGGCGAGGGAGCGCAGCTGTGTGTGGGGTGAGGGGGCGCAGCTATGTGTGGGGTGAGGGGGCGCAGCTGTGTGTGGGGTGAGGGGGTGCAGCTGTGTGTGGGGTGAGGGGGCGCAGCTGTGTGTGGGGCGAGGGAGCGCAGCTGTGTGTCGGGTGAGGGAGCGCAGCTATGTGTGGGGTGAGGGGGCGCAGCTGTGTGTGGGGCGAGGGAGCGCAGCTATGTGTGGGGTGAGGGGGCGCAGCTGTGTGTGGGGTGAGGGGGTGCAGCTGTGTGTGGGGTGAGGGGGCGCAGCTGTGTGTGGGGTGAGGGGGCGCAGCTGTGTGTGGGGTGAGGGGGCGCAGCTGTGTGTGGGGTGAGGGGGCGCAGCTGTGTGTGGGGTGAGGGGGCGCAGCTGTGTGTGGGGTGAGGGGGCGCAGCTGTGTGTGGGGTGAGGGGGCGCAGCTGTGTGTGGGGCGAGAGGGCGCAGCTGTGTGTGGGGCGAGGGGGCGCAGCTATGTGTGGGGTGAGGGGGCGCAGCTGTGTGTGGGGCGAGGGAGCGCAGCTGTGTGTGGGGTGAGGGGGCGCAGCTGTGTGTGGGGCGAGGGAGCGCAGCTATGTGTGGGGTGAGGGGGCGCAGCTGTGTGTGGGGTGAGGGGGCGCAGCTGTGTGTGGGGTGAGGGGGTGCAGCTATGTGTGGGGCGAGGGATTGCAGCTGTGTGTGGGGCGAGGGAGCACAGCTATGTGTGGGGCGAGGGGGCGCAGCTGTGTGTGGGGCGAGGGAGCGCAGCTATGTGTGGGGTGAGGGGGCGCAGCTGTGTGTGGGGTGAGGGGGTGCAGCTGTGTGTGGGGTGAGGGGGCGCAGCTGTGTGTGGGGCGAGGGAGCGCAGCTGTGTGTGGGGTGAGGGGGCGCAGCTGTGTGTGGGGTGAGGGGGCGCAGCTGTGTGTGGGGTGAGGGGGCGCAGCTGTGTGTGGGGTGAGGGGGCGCAGCTGTGTGTGGGGCGAGGGAGTGCAGCTATGTGTGGGGTGAGGGGGCGCAGCTGTGTGTGGGGCGAGGGAGCGCAGCTATGTGTGGGGTGAGGGGGCGCAGCTGTGTGTGGGGTGAGGGGGTGCAGCTATGTGTGGGGCGAGGGATTGCAGCTGTGTGTGGGGCGAGGGAGCACAGCTATGTGTGGGGTGAGGGGGCGCAGCTGTGTGTGGGGCGAGGGAGCGCAGCTATGTGTGGGGTGAGGGGGCGCAGCTGTGTGTGGGGCGAGGGAGCGCAGCTATGTGTGGGGTGAGGGGGCGCAGCTGTGTGTGGGGCGAGGGAGCGCAGCTGTGTGTGGGTTGAGGGGGTGCAGCTGTGTGTGGGGTGAGGGGGCGCAGCTGTGTGTGGGGTGAGGGGGCGCAGCTGTGTGTGGGGCGAGGGGGCGCAGCTGTGTGTGGGGTGAGGGGGCGCAGCTGTGTGTGGGGCGAGGGGGTGCAGCTATGTGTGGGGTGAGGGGGCGCAGCTGTGTGTGGGGCGAGGGAGCGCAGCTATGTGTGGGGTGAGGGGGCGCAGCTGTGTGTGGGGCGAGGGAGCGCAGCTATGTGTGGGGTGAGGGGGCGCAGCTGTGTGTGGGGTGAGGGGGTGCAGCTGTGTGTGGGGTGAGGGGGTGCAGCTGTGTGTGGGGTGAGGGGGCGCAGCTGTGTGTGGGGCGAGGGAGCGCAGCTGTGTGTGGGGTGAGGGAGCGCAGCTATGTGTGGGGCGAGGGAGCGCAGCTGTGTGTGGGGTGAGGGGGCGCAGCTATGTGTGGGGTGAGGGGGCGCAGCTGTGTGTGGGGTGAGGGGGTGCAGCTGTGTGTGGGGTGAGGGGGCGCAGCTGTGTGTGGGGCGAGGGAGCGCAGCTGTGTGTGGGGTGAGGGGGTGCATCTGTGTGTGGGGTGAGGGGGCGCAGCTGTGTGTGGGGTGAGGGGGCGCAGCTGTGTGTGGGGTGAGGGGGTGCAGCTGTGTGTGGGGTGAGGGGGCGCAGCTGTGTGTGGGGCGAGGGAGCGCAGCTGTGTGTGGGGTGAGGGGGTGCAGCTGTGTGTGGGGTGAGGGGGCGCAGCTGTGTGTGGGGTGAGGGGGCGCAGCTGTGTGTGGGGCGAGGGGGCGCAGCTGTGTGTGGGGTGAGGGGGCGCAGCTGTGTGTGGGGCGAGGGGGTGCAGCTATGTGTGGGGTGAGGGGGCGCAGCTGTGTGTGGGGCGAGGGAGCGCAGCTATGTGTGGGGTGAGGGGGTGCAGCTGTGTGTGGGGCGAGGGAGCGCAGCTATGTGTGGGGTGAGGGGGCGCAGCTGTGTGTGGGGTGAGGGGGTGCAGCTGTGTGTGGGGTGAGGGGGTGCAGCTGTGTGTGGGGTGAGGGGGCGCAGCTGTGTGTGGGGCGAGGGAGCGCAGCTGTGTGTGGGGTGAGGGGGCGCAGCTATGTGTGGGGTGAGGGGGCGCAGCTGTGTGTGGGGTGAGGGGGTGCAGCTGTGTGTGGGGTGAGGGGGCGCAGCTGTGTGTGGGGCGAGGGAGCGCAGCTGTGTGTCGGGTGAGGGAGCGCAGCTATGTGTGGGGTGAGGGGGCGCAGCTGTGTGTGGGGCGAGGGAGCGCAGCTATGTGTGGGGTGAGGGGGCGCAGCTGTGTGTGGGGTGAGGGGGTGCAGCTGTGTGTGGGGTGAGGGGGCGCAGCTGTGTGTGGGGTGAGGGGGCGCAGCTGTGTGTGGGGTGAGGGGGCGCAGCTGTGTGTGGGGTGAGGGGGCGCAGCTGTGTGTGGGGTGAGGGGGCGCAGCTGTGTGTGGGGTGAGGGGGCGCAGCTGTGTGTGGGGTGAGGGGGCGCAGCTGTGTGTGGCGTGAGGGGGCGCAGCTGTGTGTGGGGTGAGGGGGCGCAGCTGTGTGTGGGGTGAGGGAGCGCAGCTGTGTGTGGGCTGTGTAGCACCAGAAGACACTGCTAACAAGGGGTAATAAATCTTGCATTGGAAGCAAAGATGGGAATGTAGATCTGATGTTTCTTGATTTGGGAATGATGGCGGATTCTGCATAAGATATGCCACAGTCACCAGATATGAGGTAAACCAAGCACAAGTAAAATTATCGCTGGAACATGGTACAATGCCTGAGGGGAGGTGTTTGATATAGTAGTATAATGGTCCTATCTGGAGAGCGAGAGCTTTCTGTATGTTTAATGTTACGCCTATTTCCAGGCTATTCAGATAGTGATGGAGACCCTGCTGCTGCCCCCACACAGGTGGGTATAGTCACAAGTCATGGCACACACCAAGGCTGATACATAAGAAAGTAGAGTAACATGTGGGCAGACACTGCTGCCACTAACCAGCTGCAGAGGCCTAGGGGACATGCCTAACCACAGGGGTCACCATAATAGACCAAACCTCTTAGCTCTCTTTTCAGGTTCTAGAACATTGCGGCATCAAAAATGGTCCAGGAGGAAAGAAGACTTGGAAACAGCGAGGATCAAAAAGAGGATGTCCAAGTCCTGGTGGCCGGTGGTAAGAGAGTATTACTGAGAGCATTGTTCCCACTGATGGCATAAGCAGCTTATTTAGAAGTAGCCACGTGTGACCTGGGGAGCGGAGGATGGGCGGCTGCAGGATTTGGCATCACTACAATCAGATATATAAGTAAGCCCGCATGGCATGTGGTAAATGCAAAGTAGGGCAAAAAGTGGAAAGTTTCTCAGGGCCATGCCTGGAGCCCTTGTACCCGTTCCAGAGATTGCAGGTTGACTATATATAGTTCCTAAAGTTGAGATGGTATGTGAATGTGCTTGTGTATATAATATCTCTCTTCAGGATGGCCTGGGGCGTATCTGGTGAAGAAAGCTATCACAAACGAGACTGCAGATAGACGGCTACTGAAAGATGTAGTGTAAGATCCCCGAGAGCATCAAAGTGATATTGAAACTCACTATACAGGACAGGTAATGAGAAAAATGTACATCATGGGGATATAACAAGTGTATCTTACCCCCATACAGTCCCCAGAGTATTGAAGAGTCTTTATCACTTGTATTTGTCTATTCTGTAAGGTACGTTCTTGCCGAATTCGCCTTAGATTTGGACGGTATTTATCACAGTTGTTCCTGACGCAGTCTGGTCTGCTAATTGATTATGTGATGATTATGAGATTAATGTGTATTTCCAGTTCTTTCTTTCCTTACTGATTCTGAGTTAGTGGAAGGAACTTATAAACTAAAACCCAAAGATTGGATGGAGATAAAGAGACATGTGAGATGCAATGGTCACTTCCAGTTCCTGGTAACCCGTACAGCTGTGAGTATACAGTCCTATGAAAAAGTTTGTGCCCCCCTATTGATCTTAATCATTGTTAGTTCTAAATATTTTGGTGTTTGCCATGTCAGTCTGATATATCTAATAACTGATGGACACAGTAATATTTCAGGATAGAAATGAGGTTTATTGTCCTAACAGAGAATGTGCAATCTGCATTACACCAAAATGTGACCGATGCAAAAGTCTGGGCACCCCAACAGAACAGTGCCAGTAATATTTAGTAGCTCCTCCTTTTGCCTCTAGTCGCTTCCTGTAGCTGTTAATCAGTTCCTGGATCCTGGGTGAAGGGATTTTGGACCGTTCCTCTTTACAATTCGCGTTCAGTTCAGTTTGATGGTCGCCGAACATGGACAGCCCGCTCTCAAATGATCTGAAAACAAAGATTGTTCAACATAGTTGTTCATGGGCAGAATACAAAAAGTTGTCTCAGAGATTTAACCTGTCAGTTTCCACTGTGAGGAACATAGTAAGGAAATGGAAGACCACAGGGACAGTTCTTGTTAAGCCCAGAAGTGGCAGGCCAAGAAAAATATCAGAAAGGCAGAGAAGAAGAATGGTGAGAACAGTCCAGGACAATCCACAGACACCTCCAAAGAGCTGCAGCATCATCTTGCTGCAGATGGTGTCACTGTGCATCGGTCAACTATACAGCGCACTTTGCACAAGGAGAAGCTGTATGGGAGAGTGATGAGAAAGAAGCCGTTTCTGCACGTACGCCACAAATAGAGTCGCCTGAGGTATGAAAAAGCACATTTGGACAAGCCAGCTTCATTTTGGAAGAAGGTCCTGTGGACTGATGAAACAAAGATTGAGTTGTTTGGTTATACAAAAAGGCGTTATATATGGCGTCCAAAAAAAACAGCATTCTAAGAAAAACACTTGCTACCCACTGTAAAATTTGGTGGAGGTTCCATCATGCTTTGGGGCTGTGTGGCCAATGCCGGCATCGGGAATCTTGTTAAAGTTGAGAGTCGCATGGATTCCACTCAGTATCAGCAGATTCTTGAGAATAATGTTCAAGAATCAGTGACGAAGTTGAAGTTACGCCAGGGATGGATATTTCAGCAAGACAATGATCCAAAACACCGCTCCAAATCGACTCAGGAATTCATGCAGAGGAACAATTACAATGTTCTGGAATGGCCATCCCAGTCCCCAGACCTGAATATCATTGAACATCTGTGGGATGATTGGAAGCGGGCTGTCCATGCTCGGCCACCATCTAACTGAACTGAACGCGAATTGTAAAGAGGAATGGTCCAAAATCCCTTCACCCAGGATCCAGGAACTGATTAACAGCAACAGGAAGCGACTAGAGGCAAAAGGAGGATCTACTAAATATTACTGGCACTGTTCTGTTGGGGTGCCCAGACTTTTGCACCGGTCACATTTTGGTGTAATGCATATTGTATATTCTCTGTTAGTACAATAAACCTCATTTCTATCCTGAAATATTACTGTGTCCATCAGTTATTAGATAGATCAGACTGATATAGAAAACACCAGAATATTTACAGCGATTAATAGGGGGGCACTAACTTTTTCATAGGACTGTATAAGGAAAGCCTTGCTGTCATGGGGTTTTGTTCCCACTCGATGATGTTCTTGAAGACAAATTGGGCAATAAACTATCAGAGGATTTGGATCCTGAGAAGAAAACCTAAAGGACGATCGGACTCATGGATCAATTGGACTATATCACTGCAGCCCAAAGAGGGTTGTGTCCGATAGTGGGAAACTTGTGTTTCCATTACATTGACCCTGATGAAAATGTGAAAATTCATAATGTAAATTGTGATTGTGGGATGTAATATTGTGTGATGTAATATTGTGTGATTGTGGGATTGTGGGATGTAATATTGTGTGATGTAATATTGTGGGATTGTGGGATTGTGGGATGTAATATTGTGTGATGTAATATTGTGGGATTGTGGGATGTAATATTGTGTTTCTTTTGCTCGTTCAAATTAATACTTTGTTTGAAAATGTCTGAGCTAACATGAACACAAATGTATACTAACTAAGGATTTGTGCAGAACAAGATGGCTGAATATTGAGGTTAACATATCACATGACAGGAGGGCGTACTAATGGAACGTAACATCGTACTGCTGACAGGAGAAAGGCTATTGATGACATGCCGGTGCCGAGGTCACATGCTCAGTTACGTACGTTTTTGGGGCTAGTCTCATACTGTAGGTCCTGGATACGTTCCGCCTCACTTGCACTCCGGCCTCTGTATGATCGCTTGACCTCAGAACCACTTATACTCACACGAGAAGCTATTGATGTCTTCTACCAACTGAAGGTGCAGGTGGCTAGTGCTTCCGCTCTGGGACTACCAAAAAGCCCTTTCAGCTATTTGTATCTGAGATGTCGGGCCCTGGCACATGGCGATAGGCACAGGCGTGTAACATACTACAGATTACTCTAATTCTTCTTGTCTGATATGTAATTGCTAAGATTTAATAAACTGTATAACTAGGTGTAGTGTAATGAGATATGTTGTATATTGAGCAGAATTGCTGCAACATCGGGAATCCCGGACAAAGGGCAGGAGAAATACTGGAAGTACTAGTGATTGCAGAACTATGCACAAAATGGGGGAAATGTGAGGGGCAAGTATAGTCATGTATCTCGGATACTGATGGCATCTACCCCGGGTGTTCCCCCAACACGGCGTTCACTGCACAGCCGCAATGACCCGTCCCCTGTATTCTGTGTTTCGGTGCGATTCCGGGGATATCCGATTTTTAGGGTTTTATTTACATTTTAACCCCTTAACAAAAATCTAAGTGTGTTAAAAAAAATGTTTTTCTAAAAGTCGCCATCTTCTGACCCCCGTAACTTTTTTATACCTCCGTGTACGGGGATGCAGAGGGCGTCTGTTTTGGCGGGGCCGGGTGTACTTCTCAGTTCCACCATTTTGGGGAATTGCTTTTGCTTTGAGCACTTTTTTATTAAAATTTTTATCAGAGGCAAAACAGTGAAAAAACGACGGTTTGGCACTTTTGACTTTTTTTCCCACTATGACGTTTACCGAACAGGAAAAATATTTTGTATTCATAATGTGAATGTGTGTCACAGTATTGCAGTAGTTTTATATGAGTTCTAGGGAAAGGGGGGATTGCAATTTTTATTATTTAAAAAAATAATAATTATATTTTTTTTTACAACTTTTTTTTGGCATTTGGTCTTGAACCCCAGGGGGTCTGATCACTAATCCAATGCATTGCAAAATACAGGTGTTTCTATTGCAGGCTACCTAACATAGCAATGGAATGACAAGCCGGGGAGATGTCACAAGGTCTCCACTGTCATAGCAATGGGACGCCGGCCCCGGTGAAAATGGTGGTGCCCATTCACCACCAGGAAAATGGCGCCTTGGCCAGCTTTGACTGAGGCACCAGAGGGGTTAATGCGGGCACCGACTGGGGTAATTAGCACTGGGTGTCTACTGTTTTATACCTAGCGGCTATGGCGACCCCCCCGGCTCCCGGGCAGCCGCCATAGTTAAACACCCGCCACTAGTACAGCGGATGTCGGGAAGGGGTTAAATATCCTGTAGGAAACAGCATTGGCATTAGTCACCTGCAAGATGCCACAAAGGGCAGGGGTGTCCGATTTGGAGAAAGGGGCAATTGTCGGGTAACACAGAAATGGTCGATCCTTAAGGAACATAGCAAGCAAACTCAATTACCCAAAATCAACAGTGGCCTATGTGACTACCAAGTGGAAGGTGATTGTCGGAATGTGCCCTGAGTCAACAAACCCCAAAACTGGGAGCCCGACGAGTGCTGGCCAGAGAAACCGCACCCTACCGATGGCTGACATACACCAGGAGCGTCACCGGGCACCCGGGAGTATTGTGTCCATCCATCCCATCTGTAAGGAGCGTCTGCCGGGGGCCACCGACTACTGGAGAGGAAGAAATGGCGCTTTACTATTCTGCCGCAGGTGTAGACAGTGTAGTAGCACAACTCCAAACCTCCTGGAGCCTCCTGGTGCTTGGAGAGTCTGGATCATAAGACATGGCGGCTATTAGTGGCCTGGCCTTGGATGGGAGTTGTAGTTTGGTAATCTGGGTGCCGCTCTTTTGGGAAGGAGTCTGTGTTTGCGGGAGCAGTTACGGTACTTGAAGACTCATTGTTGTGACTTAGCACGTCATCTCTTGTGTGTATAAGGGGGTCCTCCGCATCCACCTCACAATCGCTGCTACTACTACTCTCAATGGCGGCTTGTCCCAGAACTTTCCACCTCTCCGTAGCTGCGGCAGGGTCACTCTGTTTCTGAGGCGCTTCTGTTTCTGACCTATTCGGCCTGTACCTTTGTGACCTCCACATCCGCACCCGCTCTAATAACCCGTGCACTGAGCTGGAGGATCTAGGGGGCCGTGATTGACATGACATTTTGGACGGTCTGGGGGACTTGTAGATACGGGGTGACATCTCCTGCCGCTACACCTCTCGCCTCTGCTGAGTTGGTATTCGGCTGTCCCGCTCAGACGTCCGGGGGCTCAGGGCCGCACTCCTTGGTGCTGAGTCGTTCCATCACACTACTATAGGCACAGCTTGGTTTGCTATACAGTCCATAGGTGGGGGAGAGCTTATGGCCCCCCCTAGTGGTGCAGGATAGATGGATATGTGGCTTAGTATACGGCGCCATGTAGAGAGGTCTCAGGTAAGAGCTCAGCTCTCCGGCCTTGGAACGTCTCTGTTATTTTCCATACAGGGTTGATGGGGCGTTTCGCCAGGGCCGCCATCAGGAATTTTGGGGCCCCATACAGCCTAAGTGTCTGCCCCCCCCCCCCCCCCGCCGCCATTTTAAAACTACTTTAATTTGCGACATACCCATTCTGTATTACATTTCCCTTTATTTAGCAGCATTACAAGGCTTAATCAGACTCTATTTGCAGGTATAATCTGCTACGTGTGACCGCGCCTATAGAGAGCCCACACCATATATAAGAGCCTCCTAATAAATCCTCAGGGCTTATTCACATTGCGTTTTTGGCCTCCCTTGCCGGGATACGTTGGTAACCAGTCAGAATCAGCTGTCAACTTATCCCTGCACGAAGAACTGGCCATTAAAAAAAGGGGGGGCCTGCAGTTCTGTGCAGTTCTGTGCAGGGATAAGTGGGGAGCTGATTGTGACTGGTTACCAACGTATCCCGGCAAGGGAGGCCAAAAACGCAGTGTGAACACTCCTTTAAAGTGAAAGTCCCACCCCCAAAACAGGCTGCTATGCTAGTAACACAGCGGCCTGCATCATTATTAATACAAAGCACACATACCTTTGGAGCTATTGTGTGCTTTGTAGTTCTCCAGCTAAAAACTTATATATTATATACTAGCTTTTACCCGCGACTTCATCTGCGGTGATTTGAGAATTGGGCAGACACAGACGTGTGAAACTGTAAAAGTGCTTTAAAAAGTTTGGTGGGCTAGCAAATGTGATGTGATGTGTTGTATTGTGTATGTAGTGATACAGACAATGTGATGTGTTGTATTGTGTATGTCGTGATACAGACAATGTGATGTGTTATATAGTGGAAAGCTATATGTAAATGTGAGTGAGTAGAGTGAGGGCGACTCCTGAGGTGACAGTAAGGAGTGTGCAGGCAGGTTGAGGCAGGAAATGCCAGGCAGTGTGTGTGAGTCTATAGCTGGGGCTAGGAGTCCTGCTTTTGTGAGTCTCCTGCTAGGAAGCCATGTTGTTTAGTGGCACCAAAAGTAGCCTGTGACTCAATCCTGAGGGAAAACTATGTTTGTGGAAAATTGCACGCAAATCCGTCCAGGAGTTTTAGCGTGATTGAGGAACAAACATCCAAACTCACAAACATCCAAACACACAAACTTTCACACTTATAATATTAGTAGGATTATTGCCCCAGTTCCCTCTCCACAGTGCCGCACACCTGATGTCCCAACAATCCCCCCCCTCCACCCTCTAACATCTTTCCACTGCCCCCTGTACCCATACCTCCCAACTTTTGAAGAACCAAAAGAGGGACAAAATGTGCGGTGCGCAAATTTAGCCCCACCCACTGTTATGTTGACTCCATCCATTCTCATTAATTTTTCATGTGCCCGCACACAGTATAATCCTCCTACAGTCACCCGTAAATTATATGTCCCCCCTCTATCTCTCCCCCAGCTTCATATACACCCTTCATCTGCACCCAGTTTCATGTCTCCCACCCAATCTCTGCCCCCAGATTCATGTCCGCCCATCCATCTCTGCCCCCAGTTTCATGTCCCCTCCATCTCTGTCCTGTTTCATGTCCCCCATCTCTACCCCCAGATTCATGTCCCCTCCATCTCTGCCCCCATATTCATGTCCCCTCCATCTCTGCCCCCATATTCATGTCCCTCCATCTCTGCCCCCATTGTCATGCCGTCCTCTCTCTGCCCCCAGTTTCACGTTCCACATTACACTGACTGACTTACCTTCTCCTTCGTTCCCTCGCAGCTCTCTGCGCGCCTGTCTCTCACTGGCGCACAGTTATAGACGCGATGTGACGTCATCACATCGCGTCTACAAGCCAGTAGCGGAGGCGGCGAAGCGAGGAGCTGACACAGGTCAGCTCCTCGCTTCAGCCGCACATGTGACCTGTGTCAGCTCCTCGCTTCGCCGCCGGCTACTGGCTTGTAGACGCGATGGCTGAAGCGAGGAGCTGACCTGTGTCAGCTCCTCGCTTCGCTGCTACCGCCGGCTACTGGCTTGTAGACGCGATGTGATCACATCGCGTCTACAGCCGCATATGTGTCAGCGAGAGAGGCACGCAGCGGTGAAGCGAGGAGCTGACACAGCTCCTTGCTTCAGTCGCGTATGTCTTCAACTCAGATCTGCGTCCTCTGGATGCAGATCTGAGTTGAAATAGGACATACACAATGACTGCTACGGGCGCCAGGGGGCCGGCACACGGTGGCGGGCCAAAACCGGGCCCCCCCCATTTTTCAATTTGGCCGGGCCCCTGACGCCAGTACCAGTAGTACTGCCCTATCGGCGGCCCTGCGTTTCGCCGTTACCTCGGGCTCCGGGTCGGGTTCTGTCTCCTGGTCTCGTTCTGTCTTAGCCTTCATCTTGTGAGAAGTGTGAGGGGTTTCCTTCAGCCATGATGAGACGGAGTTGGGATCGCTGCTCTGAGGGTATTACCACTAAACATTAGCAGATAGCTCAGCTCCTCTGTAAGACGCCTGGAAGACGTTCAGCCCCGGCCGCCATGATGACTTCTCCATACAATGCCTGTACACACAAGTTTCCCATCATCCCCACCCCCTGTTGGTGGCCCCCACATAGTAATCTGTGGCCCCTTCTTGTGTCACAGCCCCTCCTCCACAGAATCCATCCTTCTATCTGCTGCTGAGCCACGGCTACGTTTTGCCATGAAAGAGTTAATTCCCTCCTTTCGGACAGTGTCAGGCTGTGTATCATGAATCTTCTCACTCCAGGGCACCAGAGGGCGGGGGGGGGGGGGGGAAACCTGGTACTCACTACTCTGACTGATCGATATATATATTGTATAGTGAAGATTTAGGTGAGAGGGTCGGACAACTCCTCCTGGCAGCTCGGTGATTATGGGCTGTGTCTGTATACAGTGACCGGGCGGGCGGCATTCCTCTATGATTAGTGTAATGGATGGACTGTCATTATAGTCATCACCAGCAATCTCCTGACAGCGGCAAATGGAACCCCGACTACTCGCTGGATGTGACTGATATACAAGGAGCCGCTCCAATGTATATAGACAGGAGCGGCACCACTGTATACACAGGAGCGGCACTGCTGTATACACACAAGAGCAGCACTGCCGTATATATACACAGGACCGGCACCACCATTATATACACAGAAGCGGCACTACTGTATACACGCAGGAGCGGCCCCTCCATATACACACAGGAGCGGCACTGCCGTATATACACTCACCGGCCACTTTATTAGGTACACCATGCTAGTAACGGGTTGGACCCCCTTTTGCCTTCAGAACTGCCTCAATTCTTCGTGGCATAGATACAACAAGGTGCTGGAAGCATTCCTCAGAGATTTTGCTCCATATTGACATGATGGCATCACACAGTTGCAGTCGCAGATTTGTCGGCTGCACATAAATGATGCGAATCTCCCGTTCCACCACATCCCAAAGATGCTCCTCTATTGGATTGAGATCTGGTGACTGTGGAGGCCATTGGAGTACAGTGAACTCATTGTCATGTTCAAGAAACCAGTCTGAGATGATTCCAGCTTTATGACATGGCATTGCATTATCCTGCTGAAAGTAGCCATCAGATGTTGGGTACATTGTGGTCATAAAGGGATGGACATGGTCAGCAACAATACTCAGGTAGGCTTTGGCGTTGCAACGATGCTCAATTGGTACCAAGGGGCCCAAAGAGTGCCAAGAAAATATTCCCCACACCATGACACCACCACCACCAGCCTGAACCGTTACCGATACAAGGCAGGATGGATCCATGCTTTCATGTTGTTGACGCCAAATTCTGACCCTACCATCCGAATGTCGCTGCAGAAATCGAGACTCATCAGACCAGGCAACGTTTTTCCAATCTTCAATTGTCCAATTTCGATGAGCTTGTGCAAATTGTAGCCTCAGTTTCCTGTTCTTAGCTGAAAGGAGTGGCACCCGGTGTGGTCTTCTGCTGCTGTAGCCCATCTGTAGCCTCAAAGTTGGACGTACTGTGCGGCGTTCAGAGATGCTCTTCTGGCTACCTTGGGTGTAACGGGTGGCTATTTGAGTCACTGTTGCCTTTCTATCAGCTGGAACCAGTCTGGCCATTCTCCTCTGACCTCTGGCATCAACAACGCATTTCCGCCCACAGAACTGCCGCTCACTGGATGTTTTTTCTTTTTCGGACCATTCTCTGTAAACCCTAGAGATGGTTGTGCGTGAAAATCCCAGTAGATCAGCAGTTTCTGAAATACTCAGACCAGCCCTTCTGGCACCAACAACCATGCCACGTTCAAAGGCACTCAAATCACCTTTCTTCCCCCCCATACTGATGCTCGGTTTGAACTGCAGGAGATTGTCTTGACCATGTCTACATGCCGAAATGCACTGAGTTGCCGCCATGTGATTGGCTGATTAGAAATTAAGTGTTAACGAGCAGTTGGACAGGTGTACCTAATAAAGTGGCCGGTGAGTGTATAAACAGGACCAGCACCACTGTATATACACAGGACCGGCACTGCCGTATATACACCATCATACAGTATATTCTGGCAGGACAGTGGTCTAGGGGAAGATTTCTGGTAAAAAAAAAATGTGAACCTAAGAGCGTTCTCATAAAGAAGGAGACACCGCAGTCCTCTGTGCGCAACACCGGGGAAATATCTGAGAGAAGAGAAGATTTATAAACCTCACTACTCCCTGCCTGTGACTTCATCTGTGTGTCTGGCAAATTGCTGCCGGCGATGGTTTGTCTGCTTCGGTGTTTCAGCAGTTCTTAAGCTGTCCTGCTGCTGAACTTGTTCCTCGCACCGTGCCTGTGATTGTTCCGGCATCTCCGCAGCTCACTGGGACACCATATAATGAGCATGTTCTTGGCCCCGTCAGCTCCGCTTTAGGAGAACTCTGTGACTTCTGGCTCCTTCATAGATCTCCTGGTTTGCGACAAGTTAGATTTTCTTTTTCCCGCCATGTTTAATATCAGCAAACTGCCAATGTGGAGTAAAGGGGATTCCCCTCCAGTGTGTCAGCACTGCCTGGAGCAGATCAGATAATATGCAGATGCTTGTACACAATGGACTGAGGGTTAGCTGAGTGTTACACAGAGAGATAACAGCCCTGGGACCTGAGATAAGCGGCTGCAGGAGCAGTGTAATATAGTATGTGACCATAAATCCAGAACAGTAGTGAAGCCATGTCATTTACCAGGATACAAAGTAGCCAGAACAGTAGTGAAGCCATGTCATGTACCGGGATACAAAGTAGCCGATGTGTTACTCCAGGTTACAGAGAATCTATGGGACAAATCTCATCCAAATCCACTCAGTGGTTTCTGTGATTGAGGAACAAACATCCAAACTGTCACATGTATAATATTAGTAGGATAGGAGCCATCTGAGGATAATCCCGAATAAAGGTGGTCAGGACTAAGAAAAGTCTTCCAGCCTGAGGAAAGGAGAGGACACATCTGATATGTAACTCAGAATAATACAGGATAAGTAATGTAATGTATGTACACAGTGACTGTACCAGCAGAATAGTGAGCGCAGCTCTGGAGTATAATACAGGATAAGTAATGTAATGTATGTACACAGTGACTGTACCAGCAGAATAGTGAGCGCAGCTCTGGAGTATAATACAGGATAAGTAATGTAATGTATGTACACAGTGACTGTACCAGCAGAATAGTGAGCGCAGCTCTGGAGTATAATACAGGATAAGTAATGTAATGTATGTACACAGTGACTGCACCAGCAGAATAGTGAGCGCAGCTCTGGGGTATAATACAGGATAAGTAATGTAATGTATGTACACAGTGACTGTACCAGCAGAATAGTGAGCGCAGCTCTGGAGTATAATACAGGATAAGTAATGTAATGTATGTACACAGTGACTGTACCAGCAGAATAGTGAGCGCAGCTCTGGAGTATAATACAGGATAAGTAATGTAATGTATGTACACAGTGACTGTACCAGCAGAATAGTGAGCGCAGCTCTGGAGTATAATACAGGATAAGTAATGTAATGTATGTACACAGTGACTGTACCAGCAGAATAGTGAGCGCAGCTCTGGAGTATAATACAGGATAAGTAATGTATGTACACAGTGACTGCACCAGCAGAATAGTGAGCACAGCTCTGGAGTATAATACAGGATAAGTAATGTAATGTATGTACACAGTGACTGTACCAGCAGAATAGTGAGCGCAGCTCTGGAGTATAATACAGGATAAGTAATGTAATGTATATACAGTGACTGTACCAGCAGAATAGTGAGCACTGCTCTGGAGTATAATACAGGATAAGTAATGTAATGTATGTACACAGTGACTGCACCAGCAGAATAGTGAGCGCAGCTCTGGAGTATAATACAGGATAAGTAATGTAATGTATGTACACAGTGACTGTACCAGCAGAATAGTGAGCGCAGCTCTGGAGTATAATACAGGATAAGTAATGTAATGTATATACAGTGACTGTACCAGCAGAATAGTGAGCACTGCTCTGGAGTATAATACAGGATAAGTAATGTAATGTATGTACACAGTGACTGCACCAGCAGAATAGTGAGCGCAGCTCTGGAGTATAATACAGGATAAGTAATGTAATGTATGTACACAGTGACCACACCAGCAGAATAGTGAGCGCAGCTCTGGAGTATAATACAGGATAAGTAATGTAATGTATGTACACAGTGACTGTACCAGCAGAATAGTGAGCGCAGCTCTGGAGTATAATACAGGATAAGTAATGTAATGTATGTACACAGTGACTGTACCAGCAGAATAGTGAGTGCAGCTCTGGAGTATAATACAGGATAAGTAATGTAATGTATGTACACAGTGACTGTACCAGCAGAATAGTGAGCGCAGCTCTGGAGTATAATACAGTATAAGTAATGTAATGTATGTACACAGTGACTGTACCAGCAGAATAGTGAGCGCAGCTCTGGAGTATAAGCCGGTTATTAGGTGTCTTGTCTCTTCTCTCTATATTATAAAAATGAATTCTTGTCTGTCTGTCTGTCTGTCTGTCTGTCTGTTCTCTAATGCGAACCAAACAGCTGGACCGATCTTCACCAAATTTGGTACAGAGATACTTCAGGTATCCGGGAAGGTTTAAGACAAGACTCCAACTCGATCGGACGTACCGTTGCTGAGATACAGCATTCCAAACACAATGCCCCCCCCCCCCTTAGCCAATACAAACCTGCAAGTCTTTCACTCATATTCCAACTGCAATACACACGGTCACTCCACATGCACAATACAACACTGATATCCAAACTGTGATACACGCATCAGAGGATTAGATACACAGATCAGCACACAGTATCACATGCCAGAGGATTAAATTCGTGTTTCTGCACAAAGTTCCACACACTGAAGGATTAGATACATGCGTCTGCACACAGTACGACACACGGGGGGATTGGATACACGCATCTGCAGATAGTTCCACACACCAGAGCATAAGATATGCACATCTGCGACACAGTACCACATGCTGTAGGATTAGATACGCGCGTCTGCACACAGTACCACATGCCGTAGGATTAGATATGCGCGTCTACACACAGTTGTACACGCCATAGGATTAGATACACACGTCTGCACACAGTACCACATGTCGTAGGATTAGATACGCGCCTCTTCACACAATACCACACAGGGGAGGATTAGATACACGTGTCTTCACACAGTTGTACACGCCATAGGATTAGATACACGCGTCTGCACACAGTACCACATGCCGTAGGATTAGATACGTGCATCTACACACAGTACCACATGCCGTAGGATTAGATATGCGCCTCTTCACACAATACCACACAGGGGAGGATTAGATACGTGTGTCTGCACACAGTACCACAAGCCAGAGAATTAGATACGCGTCTCAGCACACAGTACCACACGGGGGAGGATTAGATACACGCGTCTGCACACAGTAACTCATGCTGTAGGGTTAGATACACGCGTCTACACACAGTTCCACAGGCCGTAGGATTAGATACACGCCTCTTCACACAATACCACACAGGGGAAGATTAGATACGTGTGTCTGCACACATTACCACACGGGGGAGGATTAGATACATGCCTCTGCCAACAGTACCACAAGCCAGAGAATTAGATACGCGTCTCAGCACACAGTACCACACGGGGGAGGATTAGATACTTGAGTCTAAACACAGTACTACACAGGGAAGGATTAGATACAGCTTTACTCCAGGTATCCATAACAACTGATCACAGGTTTTTCACTGACATCCAAAATGAGATCCACATAATCACATGACGCTTATGGACATACACGCACACCACATACAAAATACATCAGTGCAAAATTGGACAATTCTTATGGGGCCACTACACAAACATAACATGTAATATACCCGTGCGAAGCTGCGTCCTCCTGCTAGTTAATAATAAATCTGCAGGCAGACATAGATCTTCTATAAGGGCAGGAGTTTGGAGTCTCTTTAGGTGTTCTTGGCATCTGATACTTTCTCTTATAATATTTTACACCATTATTATTAGTCGGTGACTATACAAGGATCAGTCCTTTAGTGTTTTGCATTTTCTGTATGACCTGCAGACTATTCACTATATCTGTAATTTCTGACCATGGCCGTATATATAGTACATATATATATATATATATATATATATATATATATATATATCACACAGTACGGGGATTCTTCTTACATCTGACCATGTGTTATCTACAAGGTGAGAACTGTAAGAATTACTGGACAGATGACATTGAGGTCTCCAGCCTGTCCCTGTCGGACCCCCTCCCCCGCCTCATATTCCGTTCTTTATAAATCCTGTATTGATGCTTTGGCCTCCTGAGATGTTTATGGGGTTACATCGGGGGATTCCGGTTTTTCGTCCTCTCCTTATTCAGCTTTCATTGAGCGCTGCTTCTTAGCAGTAATGTGAGCGTTGATGTCTCGCCCTTGTGTTACCTCCAGGTATGTGCAGCTCTCCTGCTGCTGTGTGCGATATTTAGTAGTGATGTCTCCGCCGCGCCGTCCTTCCCTCCATAGTAATGTCCTGTAGGAACAGCCAATACTCCAGGTCATGTCTCATCCTCACACATATCTTCTATATACCATCAGTGACGTATCCACCGCATATAAAGATATTGTCGCTGATATTTTTGGGGTGACCTCTGTATGACCAGGTCACGTGAAGAGGAGTTTTGAGGTTTTTGTTCCCGTTTTGTCAATTAATTTTTACTATTTTATTTGCTTTTTTCATTACAATCCGGATTGGCCCCGGGGTCCGGGCTGTATTTACCATAATGCACCCGCAGGGCGGCGCCCAGATTCTCACCTCCTCTTCCTCGTCCTTCCACGTGCACCAAAGAATCCATAAGGAACCCCCATAAGGAGGGGCATCCACTGTGCACCATCCTCGCCCTCTCACCCTTGTCCACCACCACAGACATGGGGGGATTTTTTCATCTTAGACTAATCCCTGTGCGCCCCATGTGCAGTTCCTGACCCGACCACTAGGCTGACCATGACTATGGGCAGAGGGCCAGTGGTCTTCATGGTTCCTTCCACAGCCACATCCATTATGATAGGAGCCCTTTATGGAATCCATGTAACAATCCCATCCCCAATTTGTGTTGTATTCCCTGGTGCAGACTACGACCTCTCAGAACACTTAAAGGGGTTGTCCAGGTATTATGGGATGAACAAGGGCGCCCGGGCTGGGTGTACAACAAACACAAACTCATAGCTCTCCCTGTAAAGTCATGGCCCCCTTCCCCCAGGCCAAAGCAGAGAAGCTCACATGACTGCAGGGACCAATCAGTGACTTCAGGGGTGACGTATGTGAGTGACATCATCGGTCCGTCTCCAATGATTGGTCTCAGTGGTCACGTGACTCTCTCCGCGTCTATATATGAGTTTCCTATCATTCTGCCGCTTTATAGTGTCCTACAAGAGGCATTTCTGGGCCCTAGTGATGTCACATAACTGATGTATGAAGTGTTTGCAGAAGTCTTAGCGCCCGCTGCTGATTCACGGGGTTCTTTGTCTATTAAAGTCGTCCGTCCTGTCTGGAGGAATGTTGTAGGATCTGTCTCTACAGAACAATGTCTGGTGGACGGGAGGGTCGGCCATGACACTAGAGCTCTGCTGTACCCACCTAAGAGACTGTATACATAGCCATGAGCAGACCGGCGGCCGCCATCTTTATATTCTTTATATTATATTGTGACCTATCAGGATGTAATAATAGACTCTGGTCCTCAGAAGGTCTTAGAGTTCGGTAAATCTGCCCTTAGACGAAGGACATCGCACAGAAGATCCCACCGGCACATTGTGTAGGTTATACAAACTAGAGTGATAAAGTAAGTGCCCCCCATGAAGAGCTTCCTGTACATCCACAAGCTGACGTCCTGGTTTTCTGGCTTTCACATCGTTCCGGAGGAATTTTGGCCGACTCTTCTTTACAACGTTTCTTCAGGCCTGTTCACATTGGATTCTAGTCATGGTCCACTCCATGACTACAAGGTGTCCGGGTCCTGTCACTGCAAAACAAGCCCAAGTCATTCCTGGGCTAAGCAGTCAGAGGAGGTGTTTCCCTGTCGTCCTCAACAGCGGCACAATGTGGGGTATTTCTGCCCCTGTGTGCTGGTAGGACAGGCGGATATTTAATTAGCCAATCAAATGCGTGGCAGGCCCTATAAGAGGGCACAAGAACCTCCCCTCTGCATGTTTTTTTCTGTCCTGTGTGGACAGAGGACAGGTGGGAGGACTTGTGTCCTCTTAGAGAAGCTCAGCAGGATCACTCACCTCCTGAGCGGTTGTTTTCTTCTTGTCACCTTCTGTGCCCTGCGGGGAGAAGGTGCTGTTAGCCATGTGTGGCTACCCCCCTCTATCCCCCCCACCCCCCTCTCCTCCGCTTCCCCCGCTCCTTGTGACTTACCTGACATTTTGGTGAGAGTCCGGGGACTCCGCATGCCACCTCTGGTGGCCGCTGTAAGCGCGCACTTCCGGTTTCACTGGAAGTATCATGGCGGCGGCCGCTCGCTCAGGGGAGATTCAGGCCTTATTAAAGGCCGGAAAAGACGGGGAGATGTGGGGGTAAGTGCCCGGGTTAAGGGCCTCTTGGTGGGGGGGAATGTATATCTTTGCAGACCCCTGATTACAGGAGTAGTTGTCTGGGCAGGTTGCCTCACCTGCTTTGATTGTGGCTCCGCCCACTTCCAGCCGGCCAGAATTAAGAGGCTGGCTGGCCTGGTGTCAGAGACCTTCCTGCAGTATCTGCTGAAGGCGTGCGATTGTGGTGTTCATTGATCTTGAACTCTTTGCCAGTTTGCAAACTTTATTGGGATCCGTCACCTCGCTGTCCGGTCTACAGGACCTGGTAAGATCTACCCTTTTTTAAAGCTGGTATGATGTCATGGTGACAGTGTTGCATGGTCTATTATCTCTCTCTGTAGGATATGTCATCCTCTACTACCCCTCCTGGGGATGGTAGGAGGAAAACCTCTTCCAAGAGGAAACATCTTTCCTGCTTCGATTGCGACACACCGTTCCCTGATGGTAGGTAGCGGCTTGAAAGGTTGTGCCCTGCGGGGTACTACTGGTCCTATAACTTGCCTATTTTCAGGCTACGAGTGGGCCCGTTGTCGCGGGTGCAGAGGTCCTCCACCTGTGGAGCCCTCTCCCAGAGATATGATGGCCTGGGTCAAGGAGATGGTGAGTTTGGGCATCGCTTGGGTAAATAGTTTTTCCCTTGCTTGTACTCTCCTTTTTGTTTTGCAGGATGATTCCCTCAAAGGGATCCATTCCACCTTGTCTCAGCTCACCAAGAGACCATGCTCTGAGCTCCGTTCCTCGTCTCTCCCCCCCCTTGGAACACCTGCGGGTGGCAGAGGATGATTCCTCCGAGGACGACTCAGTCATTTCCAGCAGAACTGCGTTCCATTATGAACTAACGGGCAGGCTGCTGAAGTCCATCCGGTCTACAGTGCGCCGAGATGTTGACGGAGAAGCCTCCACGTCTGCCTCTGGGGGACATATTGCCTTCCATGTGGACGCCACGCTGACCGACCTTATGGCGCAGCAGTGGAAACAGCCAGAGAAAGGACATTCGCTTTCCAGGATCTTCAAGAGTTTGTTTCCTGTTAACACTACCCAGTAGGATTCCTGGGGGCCTCCCCCGAAGGTGTATTTGGCCGTAGCAAAGCTGTCCCGCAGAACCCTGGTGCCCTTGGAAGATGGTTCAAATCTTCAGGACCCTCTGGATCGTAGGGCAGACTCCGTTCTGAAGAAGGTCTACTCAGCTTCCTCTGCGTAAGCCTCTGTGGCCATAGCCTCCTCTACGG
This sequence comes from Leptodactylus fuscus, assembly GCF_031893055.1. NCBI lineage: Eukaryota > Metazoa > Chordata > Amphibia > Anura > Leptodactylidae > Leptodactylus > Leptodactylus fuscus. The sequence goes on from NW_027440208.1 coordinate 129,154, forward strand.
TTGGTGACTTTTTGCGCAACCGCTTAGCCGCCTTGGAGCGGGATATAGACTCGGGCGTAGACAGAGATGAGATTCTGGCCTCTATGAAAAGAGTTCATAGGGCTGTAGATTATTTGGCGGAATCCTCCTGCCATCAATTAAAAATCTCCGCCAAATCTATGGTGTTGTCTACTGCGGCCCGTAGACCCCTTTGGCTAAAGCCTTGGCGGGCAGATTTTGCATCTAAAGCAGCTCTCTGTGCTCTCCCCTTTGAGCCGGGAAGGGTGTTTGGCCAAAGCTTAGACGCCATTATGGAGGGATTAGCTGAAGGTAGGGGAAGGTCCCTACCTCAAGCATCCAGGGGCAGACGTGCTCCCTCTAGAGGCAGAGGTTCTTCCTCTAATTATAGACACCCTTCCCAACAACGGCGTTCTAGATATCACCCTAGGGGAGCTGGTCGTGGCGCTTCCAAGGAGGACACCAAGAGGAAGCCTGAGTTTTGACGTGGGGCAGCTCCCTGTGGCCCCCCTTCCTGTGGGAGGACGTCTTTCCTCCTTTTCCAGAGCATGGTTCACCCATATCCAAGACCCATGGGTGTTGAAGATCATACAACACGGGTATCACATCGACTTTCATCTTCCACCTCCAGATCGGTTCGTTTCCACCCAAACTCTTCCACCTTCTCAGCAGGCCAGTCTAGAAGCCTTGGTTGCCGAATATGTTACCAAGGGCGCCCTGGAGAAGGTACCAGCCTCAGACCTCGGTCTGGGAGTCTACTCCCCCGTCTTTCTGGTCCCCAAGTTCACCGGGGGCTGGAGGATGATAATAGATCTGAGGTACCTCAATCGGTTTATCAGGAAGAGGTCATTTCGAATGGAAACCGTGGATTCCGTGGCTGTGTTTCTTCAGCCAGGAGAGGTGATGGTTACCCTCGATTTGAAGGACGCTTATCTACATGTCCCCATTGCTCATTTCCACAGGAAGTTCCTCAGGATTGCCGTCGCTATGGCCGGCCACAGGGAGCACTATCAATTCACAGCTCTGCCATTCGGCATCACATCCGCCCCACTGGTATTCACCAAGGTGATTTCTCCGGTCCGCGGCCCTCAGACTTCAGGGTCTTTTCATCGTCCCTTATCTAGATGACTGGCTACTGAAAGCTCAGTCTCCTGCTGCTCTCCTCCAGCAGCTCAACCTTGCCATCAACTTCCTACAGGAGTTAGGATTATCAATTGGGAGAAGTCCGAAATCGTTCCATCCACCCGAAGAAAATTCCTCGGATTTATAGTGGATTCAGAAGCGATGCAGATCTTCCTCTCCAGTCCAAGGAAGGAAAGAATCCAAGCCAGTGCACGATTCCTATTGCACACTCGGCAGGTAACCATCCGGACCGCCATGAGAGTCCTCGGCCTAATGTCATCCTCGGCCAGGGCAGTCCCTTGGGCTTTATGGCATTTGCGTCCCCTGCAGATGGAAGTGTTGAGAACCTGGAACAGGTCTCCACGGGGATTGCACAAGAAGATCTGCCTTTCTCCCATTACCCGTCTTTCCCTCAGATGTTGGATACACCTGAAAGACGGAAGGTCCACGGTCCCGACAGTGTGGACCCTGTTGACAACAGATGCATCCCAGTGGGGATGGGGAGCCCATTACCAGGACAAGACTGTACAAGGACGATGGAGATGTCCGGAGCTGGGGTCATCCAATCTCAAGGAACTCAGAGCAGTGTACCTGGCCCTAGTACACTTTGCCCCGGAATTGAAAGGCAAGTCTGTCAAAATCCGGTCAGACAATATGACGGTGGTAGTCTATATAAACAAACAAGGGGGCACCAGGTCACCAACCTTGCTGAGAGAGACGAATCTCATATTTGCCTGGGCGGAGAAGAATCTGGTCCAGTTATCCGCTGTTCACATAAAGGGCTCCCTGAACATAGTAGCGGATCGTCTGAGTCGGGGTATTACCGTATCAGGAGAATGGTCTCTCAATCCAGACGTATTTCAACAGATCGTCCAGAGATGGGGTCTCCCGGAGGTCGATCTTATGGCTACCTGACTCAACGCCAAGGTGGGGACCTTCTACTCTCTGTACCAGGAGGACAATCCCTTGGCGGTGGATGCCCTGTCCATCCCATGGAGGTTCAGGCTCTTTTACATATTCCCTCCAATTCCAATCATACTGAAGGTATTGATAAAAATAAGACAGGACCAAGCCTCGGGAATAGCCATAATCCCGTTCTGGCCAAAAAGGGCTTGGTTTGCTCAGCTCATACAAATGAGTCAGGGCATATATTGGAGGCTTCCCCCACTCCCAGACCTGGTAACCCAAGGAGAGCTGAGATGCCAGGATCTGAGGAGACTCAACCTGACAGCCTGGAGGTTGACCAGTCCCTATTGAGGAATAGAGGACTGTCACAAGCCTATCCAGCGCCAGAGCAGATTCGACTAACAGGAACTACCGTCGAATAGGTAACATCTTTAATGCCTGGTGTCTGCAGCATCAAGTGGACTCCACCGATCCCCCTACGGAGGCGATCCTGGACTTCCTTCAAGACGGACTAGACAGAGGTCTTGCTGCGGCCACACTCAAGGTACACGTACGTAGCGGCCCTGTCCGCCTATCTGGGGAGGCGTTTGTCTCAGGATTCCTTAGTGAGCACCTTTATTAAAGGGGCAACTAGGCTGAGACCGGTGGTAAACACCCCTGTCCACCAATGGGACCTTATTCCGGTCCTGAATGCCCTATGTGGCCAGCCATTTGAACCTCTGGAAGAGGTCTCCCTCAAGTCGCTAACCGGCAAAATGGCGCTGCTATTGGCAGTCACACCTGCCAAACGCGTTAGTGAACTACAAGCTTTGTCCGCTGAGGAGCCATATACCACCTTTTTCTCTGACCATGTACAGCTTAGGTTCCTCCCTGGGTTTCGTCCCAAGGTGCCATCTGCTGTAAACAGGAACCAACTGATTTCCCTTCCAGTATTTTTTCCGTTCCCTTCTTCTGCTGAAGAAGAAAGATGACACAAGCTGGATGTGGTTAGATGCCTGCAGATCTACTTGCAGCGCACTCACCCCTTTAGGTGGACTGAAAACCTGTTGGTCAGCTACACGGGGAAAAACAAGGGCGCCAAAGACGCCAAAGCTACAATATCCCGGTGGGTTACCGAGACTATTAGAGTCGCCTATACCGCCCAAGGGCTGTCGGCTCCATCTTTCCTTCATGCCCATTCAACCAGGGCAGTGTCCACTTCACGGGCAGAAAGAAGTGCGTTGTCTGTGGACCAAATATATGCAGCTGCCTCTTGGGCATCTGAATCCACCTTCATTCGGCATTACCGCCTGAAGGACCAAGTGGCAGATTCCACTGCCTTTGCCCAGAACGTTTTAAGTTCGGTCATGGGTTTGTCCCACCCATCTTGGGGACCTGCTTGCTATATCCCCACATTGTGCCGCTGTTGAGGACGACAGGGAACGAGTGACTATGAAGATAATCTTGTTTCCCTTAGTCCTAACAGCGGCACAAGATTTCCCACCCTGGGAATCATATCTTATGTATAAAACTGTATATAAATGTTATGGAGGTACTTTTGTATTTACACGCAGAGGGGAGGTTCTTGTGCCCTCTTATAGGGCCTGCCACGCATTTGATTGGCTAATTAAATATCCGCCTGTCCTACCAGCACACAGGGGCAGAAATACCCCACATTGTGCCGCTGTTAGGACTAAGGGAAACAAGATTATCTTCATAATCACTCGTTGTGCCAAAATGGATTTATAAACCTTTTGGGATTGATGGGCAGCAAAAATTATCTTAGATCATTGCTGATGTCTTTCCTCCTTGGCATTGTATCAACAGTTCTGAAAACTCCAGACCAGCAAACTGCCAAAACTTCTGTTTTTATAGAGATGGTCACATGTACTGATGCTGAATTACTCAAGAGCATATGATTAGACAAACCTGGTCACACTCAGTTACACCTCTGAGCAGGATGAACCGCAAGCAGCGGACAAGTGAGGGTTATAGGGGCAGTCCTACAAATGCCATGTCCCATCTATACACAAGATATCCAGTGGGCAGGTGATAAATATCTGATCGCTGGTCCCCTATGGTCACTACAACAGAGGTCCTGAGCACCCCATTACTGATAGACCAGACCGCTCACCCCTGTACTGTGTATAGTCTGCGAGACTGAGGCAGGTGACTGAGCGCACGGCTTGGATGTGACTGTCAACCCCATAGAATGGAGAACATGTGGCCGCCACTCCATCCGGTACCTGACCATAGCGAGGAGACAGGGGGTCCGGGCCCCAAGTCACTGCTCATTTATCAGTTATCCTGAGAGAGACAACCTGGTTATTGATCTGCAGACAAGACAAACCAGTCCGTCAGGATCAACCAGTCCGGGAGGTTTTATGACTGGGAAAAAAATTTCGCTTAAGGGAGTAAATTGATTGAAAACACAAAGTGAGGGGAGGGGGAGACTGGGGGGGGGGGGCTGGAGCGTAATAAGGTATATATAGACAGCACGGAGACCACTACACTCACCGAGACCGCAGGGAACTACCCATGTGAGTACACTCCAGATATGACTGCAGGGACTAGTCACTGACTACAGGGGGCAGACAATCTATTACTATCTGTTATCAGCCATGTCAGGAGAGGAGAGGCCGACTGTAGGACAGGAGAATACAATCTATTACTATCTGTTATCAGCCATGTCAGGAGAGGAGAGGCCGACTGTAGGACAGGGGAATACAATCTATTACTATCTGTTATCAGCCATGTCAGGAGAGGCCGACTGTAGGACAGGGGAATACAATCTATTACTATCTGTTATCAGCCATGTCAGGAGAGGAGAGGCCGACTGTAGGACAGGGGAATACAATCTATTACTATCTGTTATCAGCCATGTCAGGAGAGGAGAGGCCGACTGTAGGACAGGAGAATACAATCTATTACTATCTGTTATCAGCCATGTCAGGAGAGGAGAGGCCGACTGTAGGACAGGGGAATACAATCTATTACTATCTGTTATCAGCCATGTCAGGAGAGGCCGACTGTAGGACAGGGGAATACAATCTATTACTATCTGTTATCAGCCATGTCAGGAGAGGAGAGGCCGACTGTAGGACAGGGGAATACAATCTATTACTATCTGTTATCAGCCATGTCAGGAGAGGCCGACTGTAGGACAGGAGAATACAATCTATTACTATCTGTTATCAGCCATGTCAGGAGAGGAGAGGGCGACTGTAGGACAGGGGAATACAATCTATTACTATCTGTTATCAGCCATGTCAGGAGAGGCCGACTGTAGGACAGGGGAATACAATCTATTACTATCTGTTATCAGCCATGTCAGGAGAGGAGAGGCCGACTGTAGGACAGGGGAATACAATCTATTACTATCTGTTATCAGCCATGTCAGGAGAGGCCGACTGTAGGACGGGAGAATACAATCTATTACTATCTGTTATCAGCCATGTAAGGAGGAGAGGCCGACTGTAGGACAGGGGAATACAATCTATTACTATCTGTTATCAGCCATGTAAGGAGGAGAGGCCGACTGTAGGACAGGGGAATACAATCTATTACTATCTGTTATCAGCCATGTCAGGAGAGGAGAGGCCGACTGTAGGACAGGGGAATGCAATCTATTACTATCTGTTATCAGCCATGTCAGGAGGAGAGGCCGACTGTAGGACAGGAGAATACAATCTATTACTATCTGTTATCAGCCATGTCAGGAGAGGAGAGGCCGACTGTAGGACAGGGGAATACAATCTATTACTATCTGTTATCAGCCATGTCAGGAGAGGAGAGGCCGACTGTAGGACAGGGGAATACAATCTATTACTATCTGTTATCAGCCATGTAAGGAGGAGAGGCCGACTGTAGGACAGGGGAATACAATCTATTACTACCTGTTATCAGCCATGTCAGGAGAGGAGAGGCCGACTGTAGGACAGGGGAATACAATCTATTACTATCTGTTATCAGCCATGTCAGGAGGAGAGAGGCCGACTGTAGGACAGGGGAATACAATCTATTACTATCTGTTATCAGCCATGTCAGGAGAGGAGAGGCCGACTGTAGGACAGGGGAATACAATCTATTACTATCTGTTATCAGCCATGTCAGGAGAGGCCGACTGTAGGACAGGAGAATACAATCTATTACTATCTGTTATCAGCCATGTCAGGAGAGGAGAGGGCGACTGTAGGACAGGGGAATACAATCTATTACTATCTGTTATCAGCCATGTCAGGAGAGGCCGACTGTAGGACAGGGGAATACAATCTATTACTATCTGTTATCAGCCATGTCAGGAGAGGAGAGGCCGACTGTAGGACAGGGGAATACAATCTATTACTATCTGTTATCAGCCATGTCAGGAGAGGCCGACTGTAGGACAGGAGAATACAATCTATTACTATCTGTTATCAGCCATGTCAGGAGAGGAGAGGGCGACTGTAGGACAGGGGAATACAATCTATTACTATCTGTTATCAGCCATGTCAGGAGAGGCCGACTGTAGGACAGGGGAATACAATCTATTACTATCTGTTATCAGCCATGTCAGGAGAGGAGAGGCCGACTGTAGGACAGGGGAATACAATCTATTACTATCTGTTATCAGCCATGTCAGGAGAGGAGAGGCCGACTGTAGGACAGGGGAATACAATCTATTACTATCTGTTATCAGCCATGTCAGGAGAGGCCGACTGTAGGACAGGGGAATACAATCTATTACTATCTGTTATCAGCCATGTCAGGAGAGGAGAGGCCGACTGTAGGACAGGGGAATACAATCTATTACTATCTGTTATCAGCCATGTCAGGAGAGGCCGACTGTAGGACAGGAGAATACAATCTATTACTATCTGTTATCAGCCATGTCAGGAGAGGAGAGGGCGACTGTAGGACAGGGGAATACAATCTATTACTATCTGTTATCAGCCATGTCAGGAGAGGCCGACTGTAGGACAGGGGAATACAATCTATTACTATCTGTTATCAGCCATGTCAGGAGAGGAGAGGCCGACTGTAGGACAGGGGAATACAATCTATTACTATCTGTTATCAGCCATGTCAGGAGAGGAGAGGCCGACTGTAGGACAGGGGAATACAATCTATTACTATCTGTTATCAGCCATGTAAGGAGGAGAGGCCGACTGTAGGACAGGAGAATACAATCTATTACTATCTGTTATCAGCCATGTCAGGAGAGGAGAGGCCGACTGTAGGACAGGGGAATACAATCTATTACTATCTGTTATCAGCCATGTAAGGAGGAGAGGCCGACTGTAGGACAGGGGAATACAATCTATTACTACCTGTTATCAGCCATGTCAGGAGAGGAGAGGCCGACTGTAGGACAGGGGAATACAATCTATTACTATCTGTTATCAGCCATGTCAGGAGGAGAGAGGCCGACTGTAGGACAGGGGAATACAATCTATTACTATCTGTTATCAGCCATGTCAGGAGGAGAGAGGCCGACTGTAGGACAGGGGAATACAATCTATTACTATCTGTTATCAGCCATGTCAGGAGAGGAGAGGCCGACTGTAGGACAGGGGAATACAATCTATTGCTATCTGTTATCAGCCATGTCAGGAGAGGAGAGGCCGACTGTAGGACAGGAGAATACAATCTATTACTATCTGTTATCAGCCATGTCAGGAGGAGAGAGGCTGACTGTAGTACAGGAGAATACAATCTATTACTATCTGTTATCAGCCATGTCAGGAGAGGAGAGGCCGACTGTAGGACAGGGGAATACAATCTATTGCTATCTGTTATCAGCCATGTCAGGAGAGGAGAGGCCGACTGTAGGACAGGAGAATACAATCTATTGCTATCTGTTATCAGCCATGTCAGGAGAGGAGAGGCCGACTGTAGGACAGGGGAATACAATCTATTACTATCTGTTATCAGCCATGTCAGGAGAGGAGAGGCCGACTGTAGGACAGGGGAATACAATCTATTACTATCTGTTATCAGCCATGTCAGGAGAGGAGAGGCCGACTGTAGGACAGGAGAATACAATCTATTACTATCTGTTATCAGCCATGTCAGGAGAGGAGAGGCCGACTGTAGGACAGGGGAATACAATCTATTACTATCTGTTATCAGCCATGTCAGGAGGGGAGAGGCCGACTGTAGGACAGGGGAATACAATCTATTACTATCTGTTATCAGCCATGTCAGGAGGGGAGAGGCCGACTGTAGGACAGGGGAATACAATCTATTACTATCTGTTATCAGCCATGTCAGGAGAGGAGTGCCTTATTTCTTACATTTAGTAATATTCGTTACCATCTTCTTCTTCTTCCTCCAGGATGAATCTTCTGTTGTCTCTGACTCTCCTGGGGTCTCTGGCCTTCGCTCGGGGGTGTAGTCCTCCTGGACCTGGAGGTGAGATCAGATCTACACACATGATGGGATTATAACATGGTCAGAGGGTCGAGATGTTCTGGGGCTTCTTCTATTCTACACTTGAGCTTTATGTAAAGTGAAATCTCTTCTGTTCTTCTTCCTTAGCTACAAATATAGCAAGAAATGGAGAAGCCTCTCAGGTATCCGACTATCAATATTACGTAATGGGATACGCCAAGAATGCCATAGATGGTCTCAAAGACACAGAATACCACAAGGGTTTCTGCTCTCATGCCGATGTGGCGAAAGATCCTTGGTGGAAGGTGAAGCTGGATAAGACCTACAAGATATCCAACATTGTCCTGACAAACAGGGGGGACTGTTGTATGGAGCGACTGATCGGAGCCGAGGTCCGAGTTGGTAATTCTCCCGATAACAACAACCCGGTGTAAGTACCATATACAATATACTTGTTTTACACACATGTAGACGGACAACAAAAATGTTCCATCTAGTCTTCCTGTATAATGTCTTAGCTTGTGTTCCTCCAGTCTCATCTTGTATTCTTCTATAGTGTCTCATCTTATGTCTTCCACAATCTTCCAACTGGTTTTCCTTCTTAATGTCACTGTTGAGGCTCTAAAACCTTCCATCTCATGTTCCTTCACAATGTCTGGTTTGATCTTCCCCACTTTCTCCGATGTTTCGTTCCTCCATAATGTCCCTGGGTTCTTGCACTGAGTTCTGCATTGTGTTACCAGTCCTGTGATGTGTCCTCCACAATGTCTGATGTTGTGTTTTTCAGAACGTCTTGTCTTGTGTTCTCCTACAAGGTCCCATTTGGCATTTCTCTACAATGTCCTGTCTTCCTGTTACATTGAAATTTTACCTAAAGTGATGAATATAGGAAACGAGTAGTCAGTGATCTCTGGATTTTTCTGGATTTCTCCTCCAGGTGCGGCAGGGTCACCGATGTTTCGTCTCTCACCTTGCCATTCTGCTGTAACGGGATGGTGGGTCAGTATGTCAGTGTGGTCATCCCAGGACGCTCCGAGTACCTGCATCTCTGCGAGGTCGAGGTTTATGGAGAGTGGGTCAATGAGGAGACCAAGGAGAATAAAGTCTGCTGGTAGCCGCCATCATGTCGTTATCAGCCATGGCCGGAACTTCACTGTCTGCAACTCTGTATTACATTTCTATTGTATAAACACTTGTCTGAGATTGGAAGGAAAATGTTCTCCAACCCGACCTGCACTCGTCATAAAGATCCTCAATAAATGTGTCACCTTGTATTTAGTATCTATGTTATATTGTATGAATGTGTGTGCCGTATACTAGAGGTGTGTATGTGTGTGTGTGTATGTCATATACTAGAGGTGTGTTATATACTATAGGTGAGTGTTATATACTATAAGTGTTATATCCTATAGGTGTGTGTTATATCCTATAGGTGTGTGTTATATACTATAGGTGTGTGTTATATCCTATAGGTGTGTGTTATATACTATAGGTGTGTGCCATATACTATAATACTATAGGTGTGTGCCATATACTGCAGGTGTGTGTTATATACTATAGGTGTGTGTTATATACTATAGGTGTGTGTTATATACTAGGTGTGTGCCATATACTATAGGTGTCTTATATACTAGGTGTGTGCCATATACTATAGGTGTGTGTTATATACTAGGTGTGTGCCATATACTATAGGTGTCTTATATACTAGGTGTGTGCCATATACTATAGGTGTCTTATATACTAGGTGTGTGCCATATACTATAGGTGTGTGTTATATACTATAGGTGTGTGCCATATACTATAGGTGTCTTATATACTAGGTGTGTGCCATATACTATAGGTGTGTGTTATATACTAGGTGTGTGCCATATACTATAGGTGTCTTATATACTAGGTGTGTGCCATATACTATAGGTGTGTTATATATTATAGGTGTGTGTTATATACTGCAGGTGTGTGACATTACCTACACACCCTCCTTACAATATGACGTTCTGCCATACATTACACCGATGACCCCATTCCTCATCCGGTGCAGATAATCTAGAGCTTCTCTCTATAGACTCTGGATCAGTAGTGACCGTCGGGTATAAAATCCACAACATGTTTATTCTCTGTTATTTTACATTGTGTCCAAAGGGCGTTGTCTGACCCTGTATACGGGGAGAGAGCTGGTATCTCTGCTATATACACAAAAAAATGAAATATTAACAGAAATGCAAAAAGGCAAAGTCAAGTCTATCAGGAATGTCACCAGAATAACCCGGAGGACGAGTCCAGCCAGAAAGACTAACGTAGACAAAGCGCCAGGTCCAGATGGTGCACCGCCCCGAGCACCAGGAGAGCTCAGACATGGAATAGACAAACCTGATGTCTAAGATTGAAGAATTCTGTAATAGCGCAAAGCAGTAAGTGTGACCTCTGTGGTGCGGCAGGGCAGCGGTCTAAGGGAAGGTCCTCTGCTACTATATGTAACACCGGGGAGGAAGAGCAGAAGGTTCTCCATCTATCAGGGCACTACAAGGCTTGGGATGCTTAATAAACCTCATTAGCTGTCAGCCGAGGAGAAGCCTGAATAAAGGTGGTCAAGACTCGGACAGGTTTCACAGCCTGGGGAAAGGAGAAGACACATCTCCTGAGGATACATCTCCTCCTGAAGACACATCGAGCCCCTGAGGACACAACTCCTCCTGAAGACACATCGAGCCCCTGAGGACACAACTCCCCCTGAGGAACATCACCCCTGAGGACACATCTTTCTTGGAAACAGTGGGAACCAGTTTGGTTAAACCTCGCATCATAGCAATAAGTCTTGTTGCAAAAGTCGTGCATGATGTTTAAGGGGTCTGCCCCTAGAGGGCAGCAGGCAGAGGTGGTGTTCTCCTATTTACAGCTTGGAAAACAGATTTGCATATTTTTCCCATAATCCCCCAGTGGAGTGAAAAAGGCTTGTAAGTCTCCATACGCCTGTGAAGGTCCATAAGGAGTCTTTTTATCCCCTGTCTAGTTAGTAGCTCAGACGAGCAGGGATTTATTTTTTTTTAATTTTGTGCCTGAATGTTTATTTTCCTATTTTTTTCTAAATAAACCAGTTTACAGCACATTTTGCTAATATTTTGTCCCTGTCTTGACTGTTTGAGTCCGCACCTCTGCTTCTACTGAGCTAACTTCCCCATATATATATATATATATATATATATATATATACACAATTTTACAAGGCGAGTGCACAGTTTAGCACACCCTATAGCAGGGGTTGTCAAGGGTTAACTCCACTGACAATGACCAGACAGCAGACAAGTGAGTGGGTGAGCAGTTATCTACAGAGAATGGCCTCAGGGTAGCGCTGCGCCTGGTCAGGGAAGGAGCAATCCACTTAATAAGTCATTGCCCCCTGACCTGATGTAGGGTCTCTTCATATAACTCATTGGCCCACTCGGCTTTCTTGTTCCCTGTCTGGCCAGTCTCGGTGGAGTTAACCCTTGCTGACGTTACCTCTACCTGCTTCCTCCAGGGCCCTGTCTGTATACAGCGACAGCAGGTAAGTGATTTATTGGTACAGGTATTCTGTCTTATATAAGGTATATAGGGGAAGGCAGCAGTCCTGTGCAAGGAAAGAAACTGATCTTATATAACATGTATTATGCACAGGACTGCTGGAGCCTAGACCCCCCTTCTTTCCTTACATAGGACTGCTGTAGCCAGGAGCCTAGACCCTCTTATCTCCTTACATAGGACTGCTGCAGTCTGCACCTCTTCATTCCTCACACAGCACTACTGCATCCCCTTCATTCCTCACATGTAAGTCCTCGTGCCCCCGGCCACAATTGTGGGTCTGCATTTAAGAGCCTGGAATTCTGCAGCAGGTCCTCCACCTTTCTGCAGGGGCGGCTTAGCTCAGTCCATAGATCGGCTGGGTCAGTGAAGACCGTGGCTGACACCCGGGAAACAATCTGAGTATTAGCCGTGCCATGGTCACCGATTCACAGACTGTGCACAATCATATGCAAGAAGCCTGAGGGATAAAGCGGGTGCAGTAGTCTTATATAAGAGACGAGGGGGTGCGTTATAGGGGGAGCCCAGCATGGCTATATTGGCAGATAGTGTACTATATACACACAGATGTAGGGGGGTCTTACAGGGTGTTACCCCCGTATCCTGGTACTTTATACACATAGGATCAGGGGGGTCTTACAGGGTGTTACCCCCATATTCTGGTACTTTATACACACAGGATCAGGGGGATCTTACAGGGTGTTACCCCCATATTCTGGTACTTTATACACACAGATGTAGGGGGGTCTTACAGGGTGTTACCCCCATATTCTGGTGCTTGATACACACAGATGTAGGGGGGTCTTACAGGGTGTTACCCCCATATTCTGGTACTTTATACACACAGATGTAGGGGGGTCTTACAGGGTGTTACCCCCATATTCTGGTGCTTGATACACACAGATGTAGGGGGGTCTTACAGGGTGTTACCCCCATATTCTGGTACTTTATACACACAGGATCAGGGGGGTCTTACAGGGTGTTACCCCCATATTCTGGTACTTTATACACACAGATGTAGGGGGGTCTTACAGGGTGTTACCCCCATATTCTGGTACTTTATACACACAGATGTAGGGGGGTCTTACAGGGTGTTACCCCCATATTCTGGTACTTTATACACACAGATGTAGGGGGGTCTTACAGGGTGTTACCCCCATATTCTGGTACTTTATACACACAGATGTAGGGGGGTCTTACAGGGTGTTACCCCCATATTCTGGTGACTGATACACACAGATGTAGGGGGGGTCTTACAGGGTGTTACCCCCATATTCTGGTACTTTATACACACAGGATCAGGGGGGTCTTACAGGGTGTTACCCCCATATTCTGGCGCTTTATACACACATATGTAGGGGGGTCTTACAGGGTGTTACCCCATATTCTGGTACTTTATACACACAGGATCAGGGGGGTCTTACAGGGTGTTACCCCCATATTCTGGTGCTTTATACACACATATGTAGGGGGGTCTTACAGGGTGTTACCCCCATATTCTGGTGATTGATACACACAGATGTAGGGGGGTCTTACAGGGTGTTACCCCCATATTCTGATACTTTATACACACAGGTGTAGGGGGGTCTTACAGGGTGTTACCCCCATATTCTGGTACTTTATACACACAGGTGTAGGGGGGTCTTACAGGGTGTTACCCCCATATTCTGGTACTTTATACACACAGATGTAGGGGGGTCTTACAGGGTGTTACCCCCATATTCTGGTACTTTATACACACAGATGTAGGGGGGTCTTACAGGGTGTTACCCCCATATTCTGGTACTTTATACACACAGGATCAGGGGAGTCTTACAGGGTGTTACCCCCATATTCTGGTACTTTATACACACAGATGTAGGGGGGTCTTACAGGGTGTTACCCCCATATTCTGGTACTTTATACACACAGATGTAGGGGGGTCTTACAGGGTGTTACCCCCATATTCTGGTACTTTATACACACAGGATCAGGGGGGTCTTACAGGGTGTTACCCCCATATTCTGGTGCTTTATACACACAGATGTAGGGGGGTCTTACAGGGTGTTACCCCCATATTCTGGTACTTTATACACACAGGATCAGGGGGGTCCTACAGGGTGTTACCCCCATATTCTGGTGCTTGATACACACAGATGTAGGGGGGTCTTACAGGGTGTTACCCCATATTCTGGTACTTTATACACACAGGATCAGGGGGGTCTTACAGGGTGTTACCCCCATATTCTGGTACTTTATACACACAGGATCAGGGGGGTCTTACAGGGTGTTACCCCCATATTCTGGTACTTTATACACACAGGTGTAGGGGGGTCTTACAGGGTGTTACCCCCATATTCTGGTACTTTATACACACAGATGTAGGGGGGTCTTACAGGGTGTTACCCCCATATTCTGGTACTTTATACACACAGATGTAGGGGGGTCTTACAGGGTGTTACCCCCATATTCTGGTACTTTATACACACAGGATCAGGGGGGTCTTACAGGGTGTTACCCCCATATTCTGATACTTTATACACACAGGATCAGGGGGGTCTTACAGGGTGTTACCCCCATATTCTGGTGCTTTATACACACAGATGTAGGGGGTCTTACAGGGTGTTACCCCCATATTCTGGTACTTTATACACACAGGATCAGGGGGGTCTTACAGGGTGTTACCCCCATATTCTGGTACTTTATACACACAGGATCAGGGGGGTCTTACAGGGTGTTACCCCCATATTCTGATACTTTATACACACAGATGTAGGGGGGTCTTACAGGGTGTTACCCCCATATTCTGGTGCTTGATACACACAGATGTAGGGGGGTCTTACAGGGTGTTACCCCCATATTCTGGTACTTTATACACACAGATGTAGGGGGGTCTTACAGGGTGTTACCCCCATATTCTGGTACTTTATACACACAGGATCAGGGGGGTCTTACAGGGTGTTACCCCCATATTCTGGTACTTTATACACACAGATGTAGGGGGGTCTTACAGGGTGTTACCCCCATATTCTGGTAATTTATACACACAGATGTAGGGGGGGTCTTACAGGGTGTTACCCCCATATTCTGGTACTTTATACACACAGGATCAGGGGGGTCTTACAGGGTGTTACCCCCATATTCTGGTACTTTATACACACAGATGTAGGGGGGTCTTACAGGGTGTTACCCCCATATTCTGGTACTTTATACACACAGATGTAGGGGGGTCTTACAGGGTGTTACCCCCATATTCTGGTACTTTATACACACAGATGTAGGGGGGTCTTACAGGGTGTTACCCCCATATTCTGGTACTTTATACACACAGGATCAGGGGGGTCTTACAGGGTGTTACCCCCATATTCTGGTACTTTATACACACAGGATCAGGGGGGTCTTACAGGGTGTTACCCCCATATTCTGGTACTTTATACACACAGATGTAGGGGGGTCTTACAGGGTGTTACCCCCATATTCTGGTACTTTATACACACAGATGTAGGGGGGTCTTACAGGGTGTTACCCCCATATTCTGGTACTTTATACACACAGATGTAGGGGGGTCTTACAGGGTGTTACCCCCATATTCTGGTGACTGATACACACAGATGTAGGGGGGGTCTTACAGGGTGTTACCCCCATATTCTGGTACTTTATACACACAGGATCAGGGGGGTCTTACAGGGTGTTACCCCCATATTCTGGCGCTTTATACACACATATGTAGGGGGGTCTTACAGGGTGTTACCCCATATTCTGGTACTTTATACACACAGGATCAGGGGGGTCTTACAGGGTGTTACCCCCATATTCTGGTGCTTTATACACACATATGTAGGGGGGTCTTACAGGGTGTTACCCCCATATTCTGGTGATTGATACACACAGATGTAGGGGGGTCTTACAGGGTGTTACCCCCATATTCTGATACTTTATACACACAGGTGTAGGGGGGTCTTACAGGGTGTTACCCCCATATTCTGGTACTTTATACACACAGGTGTAGGGGGGTCTTACAGGGTGTTACCCCCATATTCTGGTACTTTATACACACAGATGTAGGGGGGTCTTACAGGGTGTTACCCCCATATTCTGGTACTTTATACACACAGATGTAGGGGGGTCTTACAGGGTGTTACCCCCATATTCTGGTACTTTATACACACAGGATCAGGGGAGTCTTACAGGGTGTTACCCCCATATTCTGGTACTTTATACACACAGATGTAGGGGGGTCTTACAGGGTGTTACCCCCATATTCTGGTACTTTATACACACAGATGTAGGGGGGTCTTACAGGGTGTTACCCCCATATTCTGGTACTTTATACACACAGGATCAGGGGGGTCTTACAGGGTGTTACCCCCATATTCTGGTGCTTTATACACACAGATGTAGGGGGGTCTTACAGGGTGTTACCCCCATATTCTGGTACTTTATACACACAGGATCAGGGGGGTCCTACAGGGTGTTACCCCCATATTCTGGTGCTTGATACACACAGATGTAGGGGGGGTCTTACAGGGTGTTACCCCATATTCTGGTACTTTATACACACAGGATCAGGGGGGTCTTACAGGGTGTTACCCCCATATTCTGGTACTTTATACACACAGGATCAGGGGGGTCTTACAGGGTGTTACCCCCATATTCTGGTACTTTATACACACAGGTGTAGGGGGGTCTTACAGGGTGTTACCCCCATATTCTGGTACTTTATACACACAGATGTAGGGGGGTCTTACAGGGTGTTACCCCCATATTCTGGTACTTTATACACACAGATGTAGGGGGGTCTTACAGGGTGTTACCCCCATATTCTGGTGCTTGATACACACAGGTGTAGGGGGGTCTTACAGGGTGTTACCCCCATATTCTGGTACTTTATACACACAGGATCAGGGGGGTCTTACAGGGTGTTACCCCCATATTCTGATACTTTATACACACAGGATCAGGGGGGTCTTACAGGGTGTTACCCCCATATTCTGGTGCTTTATACACACAGATGTAGGGGGTCTTACAGGGTGTTACCCCCATATTCTGGTACTTTATACACACAGATGTAGGGGGGTCTTACAGGGTGTTACCCCCATATTCTGGTGCTTGATACACACAGGTGTAGGGGGGTCTTACAGGGTGTTACCCCCATATTCTGGTGCTTTATACACACAGATGTAGGGGGGTCTTACAGGGTGTTACCCCCATATTCTGGTACTTTATACACACAGGATCAGGGGGGTCTTACAGGGTGTTACCCCCATATTCTGGTACTTTATACACACAGGATCAGGGGGGTCTTACAGGGTGTTACCCCCATATTCTGATACTTTATACACACAGATGTAGGGGGGTCTTACAGGGTGTTACCCCCATATTCTGGTACTTTATACACACAGATGTAGGGGGGTCTTACAGGGTGTTACCCCCATATTCTGGTACTTTATACACACAGATGTAGGGGGGTCTTACAGGGTGTTACCCCCATATTCTGGTACTTTATACACACAGGATCAGGGGGGTCTTACAGCGGTGAGCCCCGTATTCAGAAGGCACAAGATACGATGCAGTATATTTTATTGTCAGGGTGTATAGTACAGATATGACATCACTCTTCGTCGCCGACATCCTCCGGTTGGACATTGGGGCTGTCGATGTGCTCGAACACTTCCACTTGACACATTGCGAGGATTCCATTACGTCCAGGAATTCTCACAGCGACAAATCGTCCGGGGTGACCGTTACAGCAAACAGCAATGGACGTGACAGAAACATCATCAACAACTCCGCACCTAGAGACAGGAGAATGGAAGGTTATTACAGAGCCCAGGCCAAACCTTCAGTCAGCAGAGGTGAGGGCACAGCCGGTGACCCCCTCCCCCCCCCACCTCGTCCCCAAAGGCCTCGCTGTCCATAGATAATCATGAGGGGACGTCCAGATAGAGCAATGAATTGCCTGTGGATTATTGTTGGGGATTCCTGTATATTCAGGGCTGATTGTAGCTTTTCTGCTGCCTGAGGCGAAAATTTAAATGGCTTCCATCCCCCTTACCCCAATCCCTGCTAACCCGGCACAGGTGGTGCGAGGACGTGATATCATCACCCGCACCGTGACGTCTATGCCTCGCTTTCGGTCTTCTATGACATTAGATGTCTGTAAGGGTGGGGATGAAAAAGTTCAGAAACTCTCTTATGAGGAGGGGGAGTCCTGTGAACAGAGGAGACGTGTCTGAAGCAGAGGGCTCTCCATTACAAGAACGGAGGATTCCCTGGGACTCTGTCACATTATTTGGCCATCCCGTCAGCCCCATGGAAAGGACTCTCAAGGTTTTTCTACTTTATTTTACAAACTGTTTTGCTTGTTTGTCCTTCTTTATAGATACAAGCACTGACCCCGGTGGGCATTGAATCATTCAGTTTAATGGTGATTTGTTCTTGCTCTCTGAATGACATTTTTGGGTCTGGCTATGAATATGTGAGTCGGGTTCCACCTAAACAGATCAGCTCGTAGCAGTGACATTGTGTATGTGGGGTGACTGCATTGTGGCGAGGTGCGATTTAGGTACAGCCCGCAGCCACTTCACATGCTAGGATGGCTGTACCTGACAAGGACCATCCTGTTACACTTACAGTTTTTTGTCACCATGGAGAGAGTCACCAACCAAGACCTCTGCTCCCAGCAGTTGTTCTTTATAGTCGTTCTTGGGGGTTATGACCACTGCTCCGACACGTATGTTGTTCTTCATCTCCAGTGTCCACCATGGCGCATACTCTTCCTTAGTTTGTGAGCAGGCGTCCTCATGATTCCCATCTATGGCGAGCTGAGGTCCCTGCTGTACATTGTGCTCCTCATGGGCGGAGCTCTGACTGACAACTCCAAACTTGGCATGGTTGCGAGCTATAAAGAAAAGCTTACAACTGTGAATGTACGACCTGTGAAAGCTTTGTATGTATGGGTGGGAGAGGAGGGAAAACTATCTGGGGTGTGGGAAAGGGGGTCTATAGAAAAATCCCATGGACATAGCAAGACCCAATTATTGACTGACCAGCAGAAATAATATATACAGTCCTATGAAAAAGTTAGTGCCCCCCTATTAATCCTTGTTAGCTGTAAATATTCTGGTGTTTGCCATGTCAGTCTGATCTATCTAATAACTGATGGACACAGTAATATTTCAGGATAGAAATGAGGTTTATTGTACTAACAGAGAATATACAATATGCATTACACCAAAATGTGACCGGTGCAGAAGTCTGGGCACCCCAACAGAACAGTGCCAGTAATATTTAGTAGCTCCTCCTCCTTTTGCCTCTAGTCACTTCCTGTTGCTGTTAATCAGTTCCTGGATCCTGGATGAAGGGATTTTGGACCATTCCTCTTTACAATTCGCGTTCAGTTCAGTTTGATGGTGGCCGAGCATGGACAGCCCGCTTCCAATCATCCCACAGATGTTCAATGATATTCAGGTCTGGGGACTGGGATGGCCATTCCAGAACATTGTAATTGTTCCTCTGCATGAATGCCTGAGGATTTGGAGCGGTGTTTTGGATCATTGTCTTGCTGAAATATCCATCCCTGGCGTAACTTCAACTTCGTCACTGATTGTTGAACATTATTCTCAAGAATCTGCTGATACTGAGTGGAATCCATGCGACCCTCAACTTTACCAAGATTCCCGATGCCGGCATTGGCCACACAGCCCCAAAGCATGATGGAACCTCCACCAAATTTTACAGTGGGTAGCATGTGTTTTTCTTGGAATGCTGTTTCTTTTTAGATGCCATGCATAACGCCTTTTTGTATGACCAAACAACTCAATCTTTGTTTCATCAGTCCACAGGACCTTCTTCCAAAATGAAGCTGGCTTCTCCAAATGTGCTTTTACCTCAGGCAGTGACTCTGTTTGTGGCGTACGTGCAGAAACGGCTTCTTTCTCATCACTCTCCCATACAGCTTCTATTTGTGCAAAGTGCGCTGTATAGTTGACCGATGCACAGTGACACCATCTGCAGCAAGATGATGCTGCAGCTCTTTGGAGGTGTCTGTGGATTGTCCTTGACTGTTCTCACCATTCTTCTTCTCTGCCTTTCTGATATTTTTCTTGGCCTGCCACTTCTGGGCTTAACAAGAACTGTCCCTGTGCTCTTCCATTTCCTTACTATGTTCCTCACAGTGGAAACTGACAGGTTAAATCTCTGAGACAACTTTTTGTATCCTTCCCCTGAACAACTATGTGGAACAATCTTTGTTTCCAGATCATTTGGGAGCGGGCTGTCCATGCTCGGCGACCATCAAACTGAACTGAACGCGAATTGTAGAGAGGAATGGTCCAAAATCCCTTCATCCAGGATCCAGGAACTGATTAAAAGCTACAGGAAGCGACTAGAGGCAAAGGGAGGAGCTACTAAATATTACTGGCACTTTTCTGTTGAGGTGCCCAGACTTTTGCACCGGTCAATTTTGGTTTAATGCAGATTGCACATTTTCTGTTAGTACAATAAACCTCATTTCAATCCTGAAATATTACTGTGTCCATCAGTTATTAGATATATCAAACTGAAATGGCTGCTGCAAACACCAAAATATTTAGAACTAAAAATGATTAAGATTAATAGGGGGGCACAAACTTTTTCATAGGACTGTATTACACCTAGACCACCAGGGATAACATTATTCACCCTAGATCTCCAGATATAATACCTATAGCACCAGTAATATTATTTAGACAATCTAGACCACCAGGGACAATATTTATTGCCTCCGGGCCACCAGGGATAGTGTTTATTTCACCTAAACAATATAGTTAGGATTATTAATGAATGACATGTGATTGTTGTATATGATGGGATATGTGGGGGAATCTATGTATAGCGCTCTCTATGGATATAACTGATAAATAAGCCATGACCCAACGACCTTTACCTCCAATGGGAACAGAACAGGATTCAGCCCAAGCAGTCGACAATCCCAGAACCAAAAGCAGAAGAAGCCCGAACATCCTGGACATCTAGATAGTCCTAGAATAAAGAAGCCTGTCAGTACATGTGTCCATGCCAGACGTGCAATACTGCCATGGGCTTCTGAAGGCTCCTGCACTGTACAAGGCAGACACACTGCCCCCTGCTGGCAGAAACTAGTAAAAGCAGTAATGTCTGGTGATATAACTAGTGATATTATATAGAAAGGTTCATTGTAGTAAGATAGGGGAGAGACCGCACAATACAGAGGGAAACTGCTGGAAATACAGGATTGGTCAGAATTTAAGGCTGATATAGAGCAAAGAGCTAAGAACATGGATATAATATCTATGTATTATGTATATACTGTCAGACAGGAGCTGATGTATAATGTGCGGCCAGGTCGTCATTGTGTAGGCTACGAGTGTCTGCACATTATTCTGACTGGCTGCTACATAAGAACTTGTCATCTCTTGTGCCACTAGATGTCACCGCAATCCTACTAATATTATAAATGAACATTTGTGTGTTTGGATGTTTGTTCCTCAATCACGCTGACACGGCCGAACGGATTACAGTCAAATTTGGCACATATCTAGAATGGCGCCCGGAACGAAATATAGGCACCTTACCATGCCCCGTTGGTTGCCGGTTTGAAGGCTGGGGTCGCGGGGGGCCAGGATGCAGGCCGGGGGGGCCTGTTGGAGGAGGAGGCCGGGGTCGCTGTAGGGTGGGGGCCGGGGTCACAGGATGGGGGGTGTTGGCAGGGAGTGACAAGGGTTTAGGCCGGGACGGGAGGCCCAGGGTCGAGAAAGGAGGCTGGGGTCCCTTTGCAGGGGGGCGCCGGGGTCACGCGTGGACAGAGAGGGGACACCGGTGTCTCGGCGGTGGAAAGCCGTGGCTACGCTGCAGGTCTCTCGCCCACAGGTAGAATGGGGCCGCGGACGAAGTCGCGGGTATTGCTAGTACAATATAATACAATATAATATATGGGGGTGACTGTATAATATAATACAATATAATATATGGGGGTGACTGTATAATATAATACAATATAATATATGGGGGTGACTGTATAATATAATACAGTATAATATATGGGGGTGACTGTATAATATAATACAATATAATATATGGGGGTGACTGTATAATATAATACAATATAATATATGGGGGTGACTGTATAATATAATACAGTATAATATATGGGGGTGAATATATAATATACAATATAATATATGGGGTGACTGTATAATATAATACAATATAATATATGGGGGTGACTGTATAATATAATACAATATAATATATGGGGGTGACTGTATAATATAATACAATATAATATATGGGGGTGACTGTATAATATACAATATAATATATGGGGGTGACTGTATAATATAATACAATATAATATATGGGGGTGACTGTATAATATAATACAATATAATATATGGGGTGACTGTATAATATAATACAATATAATATATGGGGGTGACTGTATAATATAATACAATATAATATATGGGGGTGACTGTATAATATACAATATAATATATGGGGTGACTGTATAATATAATACAATATAATATATGGGGGTGACTGTTTAATATAATACAGTATAATATATGGGGGTGAATGTATAATATACAATATAATATATGGGGTGACTGTATAATATACAATATAATATATGGGGGCGACTGTATAATATAATACAATATAATATATAGGGGAGACTGTATAATATAATACAATATAATATATGGGGGTGACTGTATAATATAATACAATATAATATATGGGAGTGACTGTATAATATAATACAATATAATATATGGGGGTGACTGTATAATATAATACAATATAATATATGGGGGTGACTGTGTAATATAATACAATATAATATATGGAGGTGACTGTATAATATACAATATAATATATGGGGGCGACTGTATAATATACAATATAATATATGGGGGCGACTGTATAATATAATACAATATAATATATGGGGGTGACTGTATAATATACAATATAATATATGGGGGCGACTGTATAATATACAATATAATATATAGGGGTGACTGTATAATATAATATAATACAATATAATATATAGGGGAGACTGTATAATATAATACAATATAATATATGGGGGTGACTGTATAATATAATACAATATAATATATGGGGGTGACTGTATCATATAATACAATATAATATATGGGGGTGACTGTGTAATATAATACAATATAATATATGGGGGTGACTGTATAATATAATACAATATAATATATGGGGGTGACTGTGTAATATAATACAATATAATATATGGGGGTGATTCTATAATATAATACAATATAATATATGGAGGTGACTGTATAATATACAATATAATATATGGGGGCGACTGTATAATATACAATATAATATATGGGGGCGACTGTATAATATAATACAATATAATATATGGGGGTGACTGTATAATATACAATATAATATATGGGGGCGACTGTATAATATACAATATAATATATGGGGGTGACTGTATAATATAATATAATACAATATAATATATAGGGGAGACTGTATAATATAATACAATATAATATATGGGGGTGACTGTATAATATAATACAATATAATATATGGGGGTGACTGTATCATATAATACAATAAAATATATGGGGGTGACTGTGTAATATAATACAATATAATATATGGGGGTGACTCTATAATATAATACAATATAATATATGGAGGTGACTGTATAATATAATATAATACAATATAATATATAGGGGAGACTGTATAATATAATACAATATAATATATGGGGGTGACTGTATAATATAATACAATATAATATATGGGAGTGACTGTATAATATAATACAATATAATATATGGGGGTGACTGTATAATATACAATATAATATATGGGGGCGACTGTATAATATAATATAATACAATATAATATATAGGGGAGACTGTATAATATAATACAATATAATATATGGGGGTGACTGTATAATATAATACAATATCATATATGGGGGTGACTGTATAATATAATACAATATAATATATGGGGGTGACTGTATAATATAATACAATATAATATATGGAGGTGACTGTATAATATAATACAATATAATATATGGGGGTGACTGTATTATATAATGCAATATAATATATGGGGGTGACTGTGTAATATAATACAATATAATATATGGGGGTGACTGTATAATATAATACAATATAATATATGGGGGTGACTGTATAATATAATACAATATAATATATGGGGGTGACTGTATAATATAATACAATATAATATATGGGGTGACTGTGTAATATAATATAATATATGGGGGTGACTGTATAATATAATACAATATAATATATGGAGGTGACTGTATAATATACAATATAATATATGGGGGCGACTGTACAATATAATATAATACAATATAATATATAGGGGAGACTGTATAATATAATACAATATAATATATGGGGGTGACTGTATAATATAATACAATATAATATATGGGGGTGACTGTATAATATAATACAATATAATATATGGGGGTGATTGTATGATATAATACAATATAATATATGGGGGTGACTGTATAATATAATACAATATAATATATGGGGGTGAATGTGTAATATAATACAATATAATATATGGGGGTGACTGTGTAATATAATACAATATAATAAATGGGAGTGACTGTATAATATAATACAATATAATATATGGGGTGACTGTGTAATATAATACAATATAATATATGGGGGTGACTGTGTAATATAATACAATATAATATATGGGGGTGACTGTGTAATATAATACAATATAATATATGGGGGTGACTGTATAATATAATACAATATAATATATGGGGGTGACTGTATAATATAATACAATATAATATATGGGGGTGACTGTATAATATAATACAATATAATATATGGGGGTGACTGTATAATATAATACAATATAATATATGGGGGTGACTGTATAATATAATACAATATAATATATGGGAGTGACTGTATAATATAATACAATATAATATATGGGGGTGACTGTATAATATAATACAATATAATATATGGGGGTGACTGTATAATATAATACAATATAATATATGGGGGTGACTGTATAATATAATACAATATAATATATGGGGGTGACTGTATAATATAATACAATATAATATATGGGGGTGACTGTATAATATAATACAATATATGGGGTCACTGTATCAATTCAATTACTAAAAAAAATAACTTTTTGATGATATTCTAATTTATTCAGCTGCAGTTGCTATATACTATAATTATATACCACATATACTTCACTGCATACTATTATATTACTTTGTATACTAATATATTATATACTGTTCTATTACGTTGCATATTACTATACATTATACATTATATATTCTATATCACACTGTATCTTATTATACATTATAAAATCTATTATTTTGTATACTGATACTATATCCTACATGTACCACACTGAATACTATTCTTCTATATACTATAATAATATACTACACTGCATACAATGAATCCATCTACTATAATAATATACTGTACTACAGTGCATACAATAAATCTATATACTATACTGTCTTACTAAATCATCTACCACATATTACTAAACTCCAGTTTTGTGTATTATCTAATGTATAGCCACATGGCACCACACAATCCTATACTGTACAGCCACATGACAGCCCACAATCTTACAATGTACAGCCACATGGCACCACACAATCCTATAATGTACAGCCACATGACAGCCCACAATCCTATAATGTACAGCCACATGACAGCCCACAATCCTATAATGTACATCCACATGACAGCCCACAATCCTATAATGTACATCCACATGATAGCCCACAATCCTATAATGTACAGTCACATGGCACCACACAATCCTATAATGTACAGCCAAATGACAGCCCACAATCCTATAATGTACAGCCACATGGCACCACACAATCCTATAATGTACAGCCACATGGCACCACACAATCCTATAATGTACAGCCACATGACAGCCCACAATCCTATTATGGACAGCCACATGACAGCCCACAATCCTATAATGTAAAGCCACATGGCATCACACAATCCTATAATTTACAGCCACATGACAGCCCACAATCCTATTATGGACAGCCACATGACAGCCCACAATCCTATTATGTACAGCCACATGGCACCACACAATCCTATAATGTACAGACACATGACAGCCCACAATCCTATAATGTACAGCCACATGACAGCCCACTATCTTATACTGTACAGCCACATGACAGCCCACAATCCTATAATGTACAGCCACATGACAGCTCACAATCCTATAATGTACAGCCACATGACACCAGACAATCCTATACTGTACAGCCACATGACAGCCCACAATGCTGTACTGTACAGCTACATGACAGCCCACAATCCTATAATGTACAGCCACATGGCACCACACAATCCTATACTGTACAGCCACATGACAGCCCACAATCTTTTAATGTACAGCCACATGACAGCCTTCAATCATATAATGTACAGCCACATGGCACCACACAATCCTATAATGTACAGCCACATGACAGCCCACAATCCTATAATGTACAGCCACATGACACCACACAATCCTATAATGTACAGCCACATGACAGCCCACAATCCTATAATGTACAGCCACATGACAGCTCACAATCCTATAATGTACAGCCACATGACACCACACAATCCTATAATGTACAGCCACATGACACCAGACAATCCTATACTGTACAGCCACATGACAGCCCACAATCCTATACTGTACAGCTACATGACAGCCCACAATCCTATAATGTACAGCCACATGACAGCCTACAATACTATAATGTACAGCCACATGGCACCACACAATCCTATACTGTACAGCCACATGACAGCCCACAATCTTTTAATGTACAGCCACATGACAGCCCACAATCCTATAATGTACAGCCACATGACACCACACAATCCTATAATGTACAGCCACATGACAGCCCACAATCCTATACTGTACAGCCACATGACAGCCCACAATCTTTTAATGTACAGCCACATGACAGCCTTCAATCATATAATGTACAGCCACATGGCACCACACAATCCTATAATGTACAGCCACATGACAGCCCACAATCCTATAATGTACAGCCACATGACAGCCCACAATCCTATAATGTACAGCCACATGACACCACACAATCCTATAATGTACAGCCACATGACAGCCCACAATCCTATAATGTACAGCCACATGACAGCCCACAATTCTATAATGTACAGCCACATGACAGCCCACAATTCTATAATGTACAGCCACATGGCACCACACAATCCTATAATTTACAGCCACATGACAGCCCACAATCCTATAATGTACAGCCAC
Source organism: Leptodactylus fuscus (assembly GCF_031893055.1). NCBI lineage: Eukaryota > Metazoa > Chordata > Amphibia > Anura > Leptodactylidae > Leptodactylus > Leptodactylus fuscus. The sequence goes on from NW_027440208.1 coordinate 156,496, forward strand.
ATGGCACCACACAATCCTATAATGTACAGCCACATGACACCACACAATCCTATAATGTACAGCCACATGACAGCCCACAATCCTATAATGTAAAGCCACATGGCACCACACAATCCTATAATTTACAGCCACATGACAGCCCACAATCCTATAATGTACAGCCACATGATAGCCCACAATCCTATAATGTACAGTCACATGGCACCACACAATCCTATAATGTACAGCCACATGACAGCCCACAATCCTATAATGTAAAGCCACATGGCACCACACAATCCTATAATTTACAGTCACATGACAGCCCACAATCCTATAATGTACAGCCACATGATAGCCCACAATCCTATAATGTACAGTCACATGGCACCACACAATCCTATAATGTACAGCCACATGACACCACACAATCCTATAATGTACAGCCACATGACAGCCCACAATCCTATAATGTAAAGCCACATGGCATCACACAATCCTATAATTTACAGCCACATGACAGCCTACAATCCTATAATGTACAGCCACATGACACCACACAATCCTATAATGTACAGCCACATGACAGCCCACAATCCTATAATGTAAAGCCACATGGCATCACACAATCCTATAATTTACAGCCACATGACAGCCTACAATCCTATAATGTACAGTCACATGGCACCACACAATCCTATAATTTACAGCCACATGACAGCCCACAATCCTATTATGGACAGCCACATGACAGCCCACAATCCTATTATGTACAGCCACATGACAGCCCACAATCCTATAATGTACAGCCACATGACAGCCCACAATTCTATAATGTACAGCCGCATGACAGCCCACAATCCTATAATGTACAGCCACATGGCACCACACAATCCTATAATGTACAGCCACATGACACCACACAATCCTATAATGTACAGCCACATGACAGCCCACAATCCTATAATGTAAAGCCACATGGCATCACACAATCCTATAATTTACAGCCACATGACAGCCCACAATCCTATAATGTACAGTCACATGACAGCCCACTATCTTATACTGTACAGCCACATGACAGCCCACAATCCTATAATGTACAGCCAAATGACACCACACAATCCTATAATGTACAGCCACATGACAGCCCACAATCCTATAATGTACAGCCACATGGCATCACACAATCCTATAATTTACAGCCACATGACAGCCTACAATCCTATAATGTACAGTCACATGGCACCACACAATCCTATAATTTACAGCCACATGACAGCCTACAATCCTATAATGTAAAGCCACATGGCATCACACAATCCTATAATTTACAGCCACATGACAGCCTACAATCCTATAATGTACAGTCACATGGCACCACACAATCCTATAATTTACAGCCACATGACAGCCCACAATCCTATTATGGACAGCCACATGACAGCCCACAATCCTATTATGTACAGCCACATGACAGCCCACAATCCTATAATGTACAGCCACATGACAGCCCACAATTCTATAATGTACAGCCACATGGCACCACACAATCCTATAATTTACAGCCACATGACAGCCCACAATCCTATAATGTACAGCCACATGATAGCCCACAATCCTATAATGTACAGCCAAATGACACCACACAATCCTATAATGTACAGCCACATGGCACCACACAATCCTATAATGTACAGCCACATGACACCACACAATCCTATAATGTACAGCCACATGACAGCCCACAATCCTATAATGTAAAGCCACATGGCACCACACAATCCTATAATTTACAGCCACATGGCACCACACAATCCTATAATGTACAGCCACATGACATACCACAATCCTATAATGTACAGCCAAATGACACCACACAATCCTATAATGTACAGCCACATGACAGCCCACAATCCTATAATGTAAAGCCACATGGCATCACACAATCCTATAATTTACAGCCACATGACAGCCTACAATCCTATAATGTACAGTCACATGGCACCACACAATCCTATAATTTACAGCCACATGACAGCCCACAATCCTATTATGGACAGCCACATGACAGCCCACAATCCTATAATGTACAGCCACATGACAGCCCACAATTCTATAATGTACAGCCACATGGCACCACACAATCCTATAATTTACAGCCACATGACAGCCCACAATCCTATAATGTACAGCCACATGGCACCACACAATCCTATAATGTACAGCCACATGACACCACACAATCCTATAATGTACAGCCACATGACAGCCCACAATCCTATAATGTAAAGCCACATGGCATCACACAATCCTATAATTTACAGCCACATGACAGCCCACAATCTTATAATGTACAGTCACATGACAGCCCACTATCTTATACTGTACAGCCACATGACAGCCCACAATTCTATAATGTACAGCCACATGGCACCACACAATCCTATAATTTACAGCCACATGACAGCCCACAATCCTATAATGTACAGCCACATGGCATCACACAATCCTATAATTTACAGCCACATGACAGCCCACAATCCTATAATGTACAGTCACATGACAGCCCACTATCTTATACTGTACAGCCACATGACAGCCCACAATCCTATAATGTAAAGCCACATGGCATCACACAATCCTATAATTTACAGCCACATGACAGCCCACAATCCTATTATGGACAGCCACATGACAGCCCACAATCCTATAATGTACAGCCACATGACAGCCCACAATCCTATAATGTACAACCACATGAAAGCCCACAATCCTATAATGTACAGCCACATGACAGCCCACAATCCTATAATGTACAGCCACATGACAGCTCACAATCCTATAATGTACAGCCACATGACACCAGACAATCCTATACTGTACAGCCACATGACAGCCCACAATATTTTAATGTACAGCCACATGACAGCCTTCAATCATATAATGTACAGCCACATGGCACCACACAATCCTATAATGTACAGCCACATGACACCACACAATCCTATAATGTACAGCCACATGGCACCACACAATCCTATAATGTACAGCCACATGACAGCCCACAATCCTATACTGTACAGCCACATGACAGCCCACAATCTTATAATGTACAGCCACATGACAGCCCACAATCCTATAATGTACAGCCACATGACAGCCCACAATCCTATAATGTACAGCCACATGGCATCACACAATCCTATAATTTACAGCCACATGACAGCCTACAATCCTATAATGTACAGTCACATGGCACTACACAATCCTATAATTTACAGCCACATGACAGCCTACAATCCTATAATGTAAAGCCACATGGCATCACACAATCCTATAATTTACAGCCACATGACAGCCTACAATCCTATAATGTACAGTCACATGGCACCACACAATCCTATAATTTACAGCCACATGACAGCCCACAATCCTATTATGGACAGCCACATGACATCCCACAATCCTATTATGTACAGCCACATGACAGCCCACAATCCTATAATGTACAGCCACATGACAGCCCACAATTCTATAATGTACAGCCACATGGCACCACACAATCCTATAATTTAAAGCCACATGACAGCCCACAATCCTATAATGTACAGCCACATGGCACCACACAATCCTATAATGTACAGCCACATGACACCACACAATCCTATAATGTACAGCCACATGACAGCCCACAATCCTATAATGTAAAGCCACATGGCACCACACAATCCTATAATTTACAGCCACATGACAGCCCACAATCCTATAATGTACAGCCACATGATAGCCCACAATCCTATAATGTACAGTCACATGGCACCACACAATCCTATAATGTACAGCCACATGACAGACCACAATCCTATAATGTACAGCCAAATGACACCACACAATCCTATAATGTACAGCCACATGACAGCCCACAATCCTATAATGTAAAGCCACATGGCATCACACAATCCTATAATTTACAGCCACATGACAGCCTACAATCCTATAATGTACAGTCACATGGCACCACACAATCCTATAATTTACAGCCACATGACAGCCCACAATCCTATTATGGACAGCCACATGACAGCCCACAATCCTATAATGTACAGCCACATGACAGCCCACAATTCTATAATGTACAGCCACATGGCACCACACAATCCTATAATTTACAGCCACATGACAGCCCACAATCCTATAATGTACAGCCACATGGCACCACACAATCCTATAATGTACAGCCACATGACACCACACAATCCTATAATGTACAGCCACATGACAGCCCACAATCCTATAATGTAAAGCCACATGGCATCACACAATCCTATAATTTACAGCCACATGACAGCCCACAATTCTATAATGTACAGCCACATGGCACCACACAATCCTATAATTTACAGCCACATGACAGCCCACAATCCTATTATGGACAGCCACATGACAGCCCACAATCCTATAATGTACAGCCACATGACAGCCCACAATCCTATAATGTACAACCACAGGAAAGCCCACAATCCTATAATGTACAGCCACATGACAGCCCACTATCTTATACTGTACAGCCACATGACAGCCCACAATCCTATAATGTACAGCCACATGACAGCTCACAATCCTATAATGTACAGCCACATGACACCAGACAATCCTATACTGTACAGCCACATGACAGCCCACAATATTTTAATGTACAGCCACATGACAGCCTTCAATCATATAATGTACAGCCACATGGCACCACACAATCCTATAATGTACAGCCACATGACACCACACAATCCTATAATGTACAGCCACATGACAGCCCACAATCCTATAATGTAAAGCCACATGACAGCCCACAATCCTATAATGTACAGCCACATGACAGCCCACAATCCTATCATGTACAGCCACATGGCACCACACAATCCTATAATGTACAGCCACATGACAGCCCACAATCCTATAATGTAAAGCCACATGACAGCCCACAATCCTATAGTGTACAGCCACATGACAGCCCACAATCCCTGACCCTAACCCTGTCTCTCTCTTCCACAGCCCTTGTAATAACCCAGCGCTGATCTTACCACAGTCAGAAGCTGCAGCCGATCCCTGACAATGACTTTATATATAACTTCACTGACCGCAAATATTTGTCTTCCAGACTCCGAGGAATTAGTGATGTGTAATATAGATTATACCCAAATATGTCACCAGATTACAGAGCAAAAGAGGGTGCCATAATAACCTGACATGAAATATACAAGAGTGTATCTAATACTAAAGTGATAGTCTGCTGAGCTGTATCTAATCCTATCCTGTGTGATACTGTATACTGAGCTGTGTATCTAATCCTATCCTGTGTGATACTGTATACTGAGCCGTGTATCTAATCCTATCCTGTGTGATACTGTATACTGAGCTGTATATCTAATCCTATCCTGTGTGATACTGTATACTGAGCTGTGTATCTAATCCTATCCTGTGTGATACTGTATACTGAGATGTGTATCTAATCCTATCCTGTGTGATACTGTATACTGAGCTGTGTATCTAATCCTATCCTGTGTGATACTGTATACTGAGCTGTGTATCTAATCCTATCCTGTGTGATACTGTATACTGGGCTGGATCTAATCCTAACCTGTGTGATACTGTATGCTGAGCTGTGTATCTAATCCTATCCTGTGTGATACTGTATACTGAGTTGTGTATCTAATCCTATCCTGTGTGATACTGTATACTGGGCTGTATCTAATCCTATCCTGTGTGATACTGTATACTGAGCTGTGTATCTAATCCTATCCTGTGTGATACCATATACTGAGCTGTGTATCTAATCCTATCCTGTGTGATACTGTATATTGAGCTGTGGATCTAATCCTATCCTGTGTGATACTGTATACTGGGCTGTATCTAATCCTAACCTGTGTGATACTGTATACTGAGCTGTGTATCTAATCCTATCCTGTGTGATACTGTATACTGGGCTGTATCTAATCCTAACCTGTGTGATACTGTATGCTGAGCTGTGTATCTAATCCTATCCTGTGTGATACTGTATACTGAGCCGTGTATCTAATCCTATCCTGTGTGATACTGTATACTGAGCTGTGTATCTAATCCTATCCTGTGTGATACTGTATACTGAGCTGTATCTAATCCTATCCTGTGTGATACTGTATACTGAGCTGTATCTAATCCTATCCTGTGTGATACTGTATACTGAGCTGTATCTAATCCTATCCTGTGTGATACTGTATACTGAGCTGTATCTAATCCTATCCTGTGTGATACTGTAAATTGAGCTGTATCTAATCCTATCCTTTGTGATACTGTATACTGAGCTGTATCTAATCCTATCCTGTGTGATACTGTATACCGAGCTGTGTATCTAATCTTATCCTGTGTGATACTGTATACCGAGCTGTGTATCTAATCCTATCCTGTGTGAAACTGTATACTGAGCTGTGTATCTAATCCTATCCTGTGTGATACTGTATACTGAGCTGTGTATCTAATCCTATCCTGTGTGATACTGTATACTGAGCTGTGTATCTAATCCTATCCTGTGTGATACTGTATACTGAGCTGTGTATCTAATCCTATCCTGTGTGATACTGTATACTAAGCTGTGTATCTAATCCCATCCTGTGTGATACTGTATACTGAGCTGTGTATCTAATCCTATCCTGTGTGATACTGTATATTCAGCTGTGTATCTAATCCTATCCCGTGTGATACTGTATACTGAGCTGTGTATCTAATCCTATCCTGTGTGATACTGTATACTGAGCTGTGTATCTAATCCTATCCTGTGTGATACTGTATACTGAGCTGTGTATCTAATCCTATCCCGTGTGACACTGTATACTGAGCTGTGTATCTAATCCTATCCTGTGTGATACTGTATACTGAGCGGTGTATCTAATTATATCCTGTGTGAAAATGTATACTGAGCTGTGTATCTAATCCTATCCTGTGTGATACTGTATACTGAGCTGTATCTAATCCTATCTTGTGTGATACTGTATACTGAGCTGTATCTAATCCTATCCTGTGTGATACTGTATACTGAGCTGTATCTAATCCTGTGTGATACTGTATACTGAGCCGTGTATCTAATCCTATCCTGTGTGATACTGTATACTGAGCTGTGTATCTAATCCTATCCTGTGTGATATTGTATACTGAGCTGTGTATCTAATCCTATCCTGTGTGATACTGTATACTGAGCTGTATCTAATCCTATCCTGTGTGATACTGTATACTGAGCTGTGTATCTAATCCTATCCTGTGTGATATTGTATACTGAGCTGTGTATCTAATCCTATCCTGTGTGATACTGTATACTGAGCTGTATCTAATCCTATCCTGTGTGATACTGTATACTGAGCTGTATCTAATCCTGTGTGATACTGTATACTGAGCTGTGTATCTAATCCTATCCTGTGTGATACTGTATACTGAGCTGTGTATCTAATCCTATCCTGTGTGAAACAGTATACTGAGCTGTGTATCTAATCCTATCCTGTGTGATACTGTATACTGAGCTGTGTATCTAATCCTATCCTGTGTGATACTGTATACTGAGCTGTATCTAATCCTATCCTGTGTGATACTGTATACTGAGCTGTATCTAATCCTGTGTGATACTGTATACTGAGCTGTGTATCTAATCCTATCCTGTGTGATACTGTACACTGAGATGTGTATCTAATCCTATCCTTTGTGATACTGTATACTGAGCTGTGTATCTAATCCTATCCTGTGTGATACTGTATACTGAGCTGTGTATCTAATCCTATCCTGTGTGATACTGTATACTGAGCTGTATCTAATCCTATCCTGTGTGATACTGTATACTGAGCTGTGTATCTAATCCTATCCTGTGTGATACTGTATACTGAGCTGTGTATCTAATCCTATCCTGTGTGATACTGTATACTGAGCTGTGTATCTAATCCTATCCTGTGTGATACTGTATACTGAGCTGTGTATCTAATCCTATCCTGTGTGATACTGTATACTGAGCTGTATCTAATCCTATCCTGTGTGATATTGTGTACTGAGCTGTGTATCTAATCCTATCCTGTGTGATACTGAGCTGCATCTAATCCGATCCTGTGTGATACTGTATACTGAGCTGTGTATCTAATCCTATCCTGTGTGATACTGTATACTGAGCTGTATCTAATCCTATCCTGTGTGATACAGTATACTGAGCTGTGTATCTAATCCCATCCTGTGTGATACTGTATACTGAGCTGTGTATCTAATCCCATCCTGTGTGATACTGTATACTGAGCTGTGTATCTAATCCTATCCTGTGTGATACTGTATACTGAGCTGTGTATCTAATCCTATCCTGTGTGATACTGTATACTGAGCTGTGTATCTAATCCTATCCTGTGTGATACTGTATACTGAGCTGTGTATCTAATCCTATCCTGTGTGATACTGTATACTGAGCTGTATCTAATCCTATCCTGTGTGATATTGTATACTGAGCTGTGTATCTAAGCCTATCCTGTGTGATACTGTATACTGAGCCGTGTATCTAATCCTATCCTGTGTGATACTGTATACTGAGCTGTATATCTAATCCTATCCTGTGTGATATTGTATACTGATCTGTGTATCTAATCCTATCCTGTGTGATACAGTATACTGAGCTGTGTATCTAATCCTATCCTGTGTGATACTGTATACTGAGCTGTGTATCTAATCCTATCCTGTGTGATACAGTATACTGAGCTGTGTATCTAATCCTATCCTGTGTGATATTGTATACTGAGCTGTGTATCTAATCCTATCCTGTGTGATACTGTATACTGAGCTGTATCTAATCCTATCCTGTGTGATACTGTATACTGAGCTGTATCTAATCCTGTGTGATACTGTATACTGAGCTGTGTATCTAATCCTTTCCTGTGTGATACTGTATACTGAGCTGTGTATCTAATCCTATCATGTGTGAAACAGTATACTGAGCTGTGTATCTAATCCTATCCTGTGTGATACTGTATACTGAGCTGTGTATCTAATCCTATCCTGTGTGATACTGTATACTGAGCTGTATCTAATCCTATCCTGTGTGATACTGTATACTGAGCTGTATCTAATCCTGTGTGATACTGTATACTAAGCTGTGTATCTAATCCTATCCTGTGTGATACTGTACACTGAGCTGTGTATCTAATCCTATCCTGTGTGATACTGTATACTGAGCTGTATCTAATCCTATCCTGTGTGATACTGTATACTGAGCTGTGTATCTAATCCTATCCTGTGTGATACTGTATACTGAGCTGTGTATCTAATCCTATCCTGTGTGATACTGTATATTGAGCTGTGTATCTAATCCTATCCTGTGTGATACTGTATACTGAGCTGTGTATCTAATCCTATCCTGTGTGATACTGTATACTGAGCTGTATCTAATCCTATCCTGTGTGAGATTGTGTACTGAGCTCTGTATCTAATCCTATCCTGTGTGATACTGAGCTGCATCTAATCCGATCCTGTGTGATACTGTATACTGAGCTGTGTATCTAATCCTATCCTGTGTGATACTGTATACTGAGCTGTATCTAATCCTATCCTGTGTGATATTGTATACTGAGCTGTGTATCTAAGCCTATCCTGTGTGATACTGTATACTGAGCCGTGTATCTAATCCTATCCTGTGTGATACTGTATACTGAGCTGTGTATCTAATCCTATCCTGTGTGATACTGTATACTGAGCCGTGTATCTAATCCTATCCTGTGTGATACTGTATACTGAGCTGTGTATCTAAGCCTATCCTGTGTGATACTGTATACTGAGCCGTGTATCTAATCCTATCCTGTGTGATACTGTATACTGAGCTGTGTATCTAATCCTATCCTGTGTGATACTGTATACTGAGCTGTGTATCTAATCCTATCCTGTGTGATACTGTATACTGAGCTGTATATCTAATCCTATCCTGTGTGATACTGTATACTGAGCTGTGTATCTAATCCTATCCTGTGTGATACTGTATACTGAGCTTTATCTAATCCTATCCTGTGTGATACTGTATACTGATCTGTGTATCTAATCCTATCCTGTGTGATACAGTATACTGAGCTGTGTATCTAATCCTATCCTGTGTGATACTGTATACTGAGCTGTGTATCTAATCCTATCCTGTGTGATACTGTATACTGAGCTGTATCTAATCCTAACCTGTGTGATACTGTATACTGAGCTGTGTATCTAATCCTATCCTGTGTGATACTGTATACTGAGCTGTATCTAATCCTATCCTGTGTGATACTGTACACTGAGCTGTATCTAATCATATCCTGTGTGATACTGTATACTGAGCTGTGTATCTAATCCTATCCTGTGTGATACAGTATACTGAGCTGTGTATCTAATCCTATCCTGTGTGATACTGCATACAGAGCTGTGTATCTAATCCCATCCTGTGTGATACTGTATACTGAGCTGTGTATCTAATCCCATCCTGTGTGATACTGTATACTGAGCTGTGTATCTAATCCTATCCTGTGTGATACTGTATACTGAGCTGTGTATCTAATCCTATCCTGTGTGATACTGTATACTGAGCTGTGTATCTAATCCCATCCTGTGTGATACTGTATACTAAGCTGTGTATCTAATTATATCCTGTGTGATACTGTATACTGAGCTGTGTATCTAATCCTATCCTGTGTGATACTGTATGCTGAGCTGTGTATCTAATCCTATCCTGTGTGATACTGTATACTGAGCTGTATCTAATCCTATCCTGTGTGATACTGTATACTGAGCCGTGTATCTAATCCTATCCTGTGTGATACTGTATACTGAGCTGTGTATCTAATCCTATCCTGTGTGATACTGTATACTGAGCTGTGTACCTAATCCTATCCTGTGTGATACTGTATGCTGAGCTGTGTATCTAATCCCATCCTGTGTGATACGGTATACTGAGCTGTGTATCTAATCCTATCCTGTGTGATACTGTATACTGAGCTGTGTATCTAATCCTATCCTGTGTGATACTGTATACTGAGCTGTGTATCTAATCCTATCCTGTGTGATACTGTATACTGAGCTGTGTATCTAATCCTATCCTGTGTGATACTGTATACTGAGCTGTGTATCTAATTATATCCTGTGTGATACTGTATACTGAGCTGTGTATCTAATCCCATCCTGTGTGATACTGTATACTAAGCTGTGTATCTAATTATATCCTGTGTGATACTGTATACTGAGCTGTATCTAATCCTATCCTGTGTGATACTGTATACTGAGCTGTGTATCTAATCCTATCCTGTGTGATACTGTATACTTAGCTGTGTATCTAATCCTCTCCTGTGTGATACTGTATACTGAGCTGTGTATCTAATCCTATCCCGTGTGATACTGTATACTGAGCCGTGTATCTAATCCTATCCTGTGTGATACTGTATACTGAGCTGTATATCTAATCCTATCCTGTGTGATACTGTATACTGAGCTGTGTATCTAATCCTATCCTGTGTGATACTGTATACTGAGCTGTGTATCTAATCCTATCCTGTGTGATACTGTATACTGAGCTGTATCTAATCCTATCCTGTGTGATACTGTATACTGAGCCGTGTATCTAATCCTATCCTGTGTGATACTGTATACTGAGCTGTGTATCTAATCCTATCCTGTGTGATACTGTATACTGAGCTGTGTATCTAATCCTATCCCGTGTGATACTGTATACTGAGCCGTGTATCTAATCCTATCCTGTGTGATACTGTATACTGAGCTGTATATCTAATCCTATCCTGTGTGATACTGTATACTGAGCTGTGTATCTAATCCTATCCTGTGTGATACTGTATACTGAGCTGTATCTAATCCTATCCTGTGTGATACTGTATACTGAGCTGTGTATCTAATCCTATCCTGTGTGATATTGTATACTGAGCTGTGTATCTAATCCTATCCTGTGTGATACTGTATACTGAGCTGTATCTAATCCTATCCTGTGTGATACTGTATACTGAGCTGTATCTAATCCTGTGTGATACTGTATACTGAGCTGTGTATCTAATCCTTTCCTGTGTGATACTGTATACTGAGCTGTGTATCTAATCCTATCCTGTGTGAAACAGTATACTGAGCTGTGTATCTAATCCTATCCTGTGTGATACTGTATACTGAGCTGTGTATCTAATCCTATCCTGTGTGATACTGTATACTGAGCTGTATCTAATCCTATCCTGTGTGATACTGTATACTGAGCTGTATCTAATCCTGTGTGATACTGTATACTAAGCTGTGTATCTAATCCTATCCTGTGTGATACTGTACACTGAGCTGTGTATCTAATCCTATCCTTTGTGATACTGTATACTGAGCTGTGTATCTAATCCTATCCTGTGTGATACTGTATACTGAGCTGTGTATCTAATCCTATCCTGTGTGATACTGTATACTGAGCTGTATCTAATCCTATCCTGTGTGATACTGTATACTGAGCTGTGTATCTAATCCTATCCTGTGTGATACTGTATACTGAGCTGTGTATCTAATCCTATCCTGTGTGATACTGTATATTGAGCTGTGTATCTAATCCTATCCTGTGTGATACTGTATACTGAGCTGTGTATCTAATCCTATCCTGTGTGATACTGTATACTGAGCTGTATCTAATCCTATCCTGTGTGATATTGTGTACTGAGCTGTGTATCTAATCCTATCCTGTGTGATACTGAGCTGCATCTAATCCGATCCTGTGTGATACTGTATACTGAGCTGTGTATCTAATCCTATCCTGTGTGATACTGTATACTGAGCTGTATCTAATCCTATCCTGTGTGATACAGTATACTGAGCTGTGTATCTAATCCCATCCTGTGTGATACTGTATACTGAGCTGTGTATCTAATCCCATCCTGTGTGATACTGTATACTGAGCTGTGTATCTAATCCCATCCTGTGTGATACTGTATACTGAGCTGTGTATCTAATCCTATCCTGTGTGATACTGTATACTGAGCTGTGTATCTAATCCTATCCTGTGTGATACTGTATACTGAGCTGTGTATCTAATCCTATCCTGTGTGATACTGTATACTGAGCTGTGTATCTAATCCTATCCTGTGTGATACTGTATACTGAGCTGTATATCTAATCCTATCCTGTGTGATATTGTATACTGAGCTGTGTATCTAAGCCTATCCTGTGTGATACTGTATACTGAGCCGTGTATCTAATCTTATCCTGTGTGATACTGTATACTGAGCTGTATCTAATCCTATCCTGTGTGATATTGTATACTGAGCTGTGTATCTAAGCCTATCCTGTGTGATACTGTATACTGAGCCGTGTATCTAATCTTATCCTGTGTGATACTGTATACTGAGCTGTATCTAATCCTATCCTGTGTGATACTGTATACTGAGCTGTGTATCTAATCCTATCCTGTGTGATACTGTATACTGAGCTGTGTATCTAATCCCATCCTGTGTGATACTGTATACTGAGCTGTGTATCTAATCCTATCCTGTGTGATACTGTATACTGAGCTGTATCTAATCCTATCCTGTGTGATATTGTATACTGAGCTGTGTATCTAAGCCTATCCTGTGTGATACTGTATACTGAGCCGTGTATCTAATCCTATCCTGTGTGATACTGTATACTGAGCTGTATATCTAATCCTATCCTGTGTGATACTGTATACTGAGCTGTGTATCTAATCCTATCCTGTGTGATACTGTATACTGAGCTGTATCTAATCCTATCCTGTGTGATACTGTATACTGATCTGTGTATCTAATCCTATCCTGTGTGATACAGTATACTGAGCTGTGTATCTAATCCTATCCTGTGTGATACTGTATACTGAGCTGTGTATCTAATCCTATCCTGTGTGATACTGTATACTGAGCTGTATCTAATCCTAACCTGTGTGATACTGTATACTGAGCTGTGTATCTAATCCTATCCTGTGTGATACTGTATACTGAGCTGTATCTAATCCTATCCTGTGTGATACTGTACACTGAGCTGTATCTAATCATATCCTGTGTGATACTGTATACTGAGCTGTGTATCTAATCCTATCCTGTGTGATACTGTATACTGAGCTGTGTATCTAATCCTATCCTGTGTGATACTGTATACTGAGCTGTGTATCTAATCCTATCCTGTGTGATACAGTATACTGAGCTGTGTATCTAATCCTATCCTGTGTGATACTGCATACAGAGCTGTGTATCTAATCCCATCCTGTGTGATACTGTATACTGAGCTGTGTATCTAATCCCATCCTGTGTGATACTGTATACTGAGCTGTGTATCTAATCCTATCCTGTGTGATACTGTATACTGAGCTGTGTATCTAATCCCATCCTGTGTGATACTGTATACTAAGCTGTGTATCTAATCCTATCCTGTGTGATACTGTATACTGAGCTGTATCTAATCCTATCCTGTGTGATACTGTATACTGAGCCGTGTATCTAATCCTATCCTGTGTGATACTGTATACTGAGCTGTGTATCTAATCCTATCCTGTGTGATACTGTATACTGAGCTGTGTACCTAATCCTATCCTGTGTGATACTGTATGCTGAGCTGTGTATCTAATCCCATCCTGTGTGATACTGTATACTGAGCTGTGTATCTAATCCTATCCTGTGTGATACTGTATACTGAGCTGTGTATCTAATCCTATCCTGTGTGATACTGTATACTGAGCTGTGTATCTAATCCCATCCTGTGTGATACGGTATACTAAGCTGTGTATCTAATTATATCCTGTGTGATACGGTATACTGAGCTGTGTATCTAATCCTATCCTGTGTGATACTGTATACTGAGCTGTGTATCTAATCCTATCCTGTGTGATACTGTATACTGAGCTGTGTATCTAATCCTATCCTGTGTGATACTGTATACTGAGCTGTGTATCTAATCCTATCCTGTGTGATACTGTATACTGAGCTGTGTATCTAATTATATCCTGTGTGATACTGTATACTGAGCTGTGTATCTAATCCCATCCTGTGTGATACTGTATACTAAGCTGTGTATCTAATTATATCCTGTGTGATACTGTATACTGAGCTGTATCTAATCCTATCCTGTGTGATACTGTATACTGAGCTGTGTATCTAATCCTATCCTGTGTGATACTGTATACTTAGCTGTGTATCTAATCCTCTCCTGTGTGATACTGTATACTGAGCTGTGTATCTAATCCTATCCCGTGTGATACTGTATACTGAGCCGTGTATCTAATCCTATCCTGTGTGATACTGTATACTGAGCTGTATATCTAATCCTATCCTGTGTGATACTGTATACTGAGCTGTGTATCTAATCCTATCCTGTGTGATACTGTATACTGAGCTGTGTATCTAATCCTATCCTGTGTGATACTGTATACTGAGCTGTATCTAATCCTATCCTGTGTGATACTGTATACTGAGCCGTGTATCTAATCCTATCCTGTGTGATACTGTATACTGAGCTGTGTATCTAATCCTATCCTGTGTGATACTGTATACTGAGCTGTGTATCTAATCCTATCCCGTGTGATACTGTATACTGAGCTGTATCTAATCCTATCCTGTGTGATACTGTATACTGAGCTGTATATCTAATCCTATCCTGTGTGATACTGTATACTGAGCTGTGTATCTAAACCTATCCTGTGTGATACTGTATACTGAGCTGTGTATCTAATCCTATCCTGTGTGATACTGTATACTGAGCTGTGTATCTAATCCTATCCTGTGTGATACAGTATACTGAGCTGTGTATCTAATCCCATCCTGTGTGATACTGTATACTGAGCTGTGTATCTAATCTTATCCTGTGTGATACTGTATACTGAGCTGTGTATCTAATCCCATCCTGTGTGATACTGTATACTGAGCTGTGTATCTAATCCCATCCTGTGTGATACTGTATACTAAGCTGTGTATCTAATTATATCCTGTGTGATACTGTATACTGAGCTGTGTATCTAATCCCATCCTGTGTGATACTGTATACTGAGCTGTGTATCTAATCCCATCCTGTGTGATACTGTATACTGAGCTGTGTATCTAATCCTATCCTGTGTGATACAGTATACTGAGCTGTGTATCTAATCCTATCCTGTGTGATACTGTATACTGAGCTGTGTATCTAATCCCATCCTGTGTGATACTGTATACTGAGCTGTGTATCTAATCCCATCCTGTGTGATACTGTATACTGAGCTGTGTATCTAATCCTATCCTGTGTGATACAGTATACTGAGCTGTGTATCTAATCCTATCCTGTGTGATACTGTATACTGAGCTGTGTATCTAATCCTATCCTGTGTGATACAGTATACTGAGCTGTGTATCTAATCCTATCCTGTGTGATACTGTATACTGAGCTGTATCTAATCCTATCCTGTGTGATACTGTATACTGAGCTGTGTATCTAATCCTATCCTGTGTGATACTGTATACTGAGCTGTGTATCTAATCCCATCCTGTGTGATACTGTATACTGAGCTGTGTATCTAATCCCATCCTGTGCAATACTGTATACTGAGCTGTGTATCTAATCCTATCCTGTGTGATACTGTATACTGAGCCGTGTATCTAATCCTATCCTGTGTGATACTGTATACTGAGTTGTGTATCTAATCCCATCCTGTGTGATACTGTATACTGAGCTGTATATCTAATCCTATCCTGTGTGATACTGTATACTGAGCTGTGTATCTAATCCTATCCTGTGTGATACTGTATACTGAGCTGTATCTAATCCTATCCTGTGTGATACTGTATACTGAGCTGTGTATCTAATCCTATCCTGTGTGATACTGTATACTGAGCTGTGTATCTAATCCTATCCTGTGTGATACTGTATACTGAGCTGTGTATCTAATCCTATCCTGTGTGATACTGTATACTGAGCTGTATCTAATCCTATCCTGTGTGATACTGTATACTGAGCTGTGTATCTAATCCTATCCTGTGTGATACTGTATACTGAGCTGTGTATCTAATCCTATCCTGTGTGATACTGTATACTGAGCTGTATCTAATCCTATCCTGTGTGATACTGTATACTGAGCTGTGTATCTAATTCTATCCTGTGTGATACTGTATACTGAGCTGTGTATCTAATCCTATCCTGTGTGATACTGTATACTGAGCTGTGTATCTAATCCTATCCTGTGTGATACTGTATACTGAGCTGTGTATCTAATCCTATCCTGTGTGATACTGTATACTGAGCTGTGTATCTAATCATATCCTGTGTGAAAATGTATACTGAGCTGTGTATCTAATCCTATCCTGTGTGATACTGTATACTGAGCTGTATCTAATCCTATCTTGTGTGATACTGTATACTGAGCTGTATCTAATCCTATCCTGTGTGATACTGTATACTGAGCTGTGTATCTAATCCTATCCTGTGTGATACTGTATACTGAGCTGTGTATCTAATCCTATCCTGTGTGATACTGTATACTGAGCTGTATCTAATCCTATCCTGTGTGATACTGTATACTGAGCTGTGTATCTAATTCTATCCTGTGTGATACTGTATACTGAGCTGTGTATCTAATCCTATCCTGTGTGATACTGTATACTGAGCTGTATCTAATCCTATCCTGTGTGATATTGTATACTGAGCTGTGTATCTAATCCTATCCTGTGTGATACTGTATACTGAGCTGTGTATCTAATCCTATCCTGTGTGATACTGTATACTGAGCTGTGTATCTAATCCTATCCTGTGTGATACTGTATACTGAGCTGTGTATCTAATCCTATCCTGTGTGATACTGTATACTGAGCTGTATCTAATCCTATCCTGTGTGATATTGTATACTGAGCTGTGTATCTAATCCTATCCTGTGTGATACTGTATACTGAGCTGTATCTAATCCTATCCTGTGTGATACTGTATACTGAGCTGTGTATCTAATCCTATCCTGTGTGATATTGTATACTGAGCTGTGTATCTAATCCTATCCTGTGTGATACTGTATACTGAGCTGTATCTAATCCTATCCTGTGTGATACTGTATACTGAGCTGTATCTAATCCTGTGTGATACTGTATACTGAGCTGTGTATCTAATCCTATCCTGTGTGATACTGTATACTGAGCTGTGTATCTAATCCTATCCTGTGTGAAACAGTATACTGAGCTGTGTATCTAATCCTATCCTGTGTGATACTGTATACTGAGCTGTGTATCTAATCCTATCCTGTGTGATACTGTATACTGAGCTGTATCTAATCCTATCCTGTGTGATACTGTATACTGAGCTGTATCTAATCCTGTGTGATACTGTATACTGAGCTGTGTATCTAATCCTATCCTGTGTGATACTGTATACTGAGCTGTGTATCTAATCCTATCCTGTGTGATACTGTATACTGAGCTGTGTATCTAATTATATCCTGTGTGAAAATGTATACTGAGCTGTGTATCTAATCCTATCCTGTGTGATACTGTATACTGAGCTGTATCTAATCCTATCTTGTGTGATACTGTATACTGAGCTGTATCTAATCCTATCCTGTGTGATACTGTATACTGAGCTGTATCTAATCCTGTGTGATACTGTATACTGAGCCGTGTATCTAATCCTATCCTGTGTGATACTGTATACTGAGCTGTGTATCTAATCCTATCCTGTGTGATACTGTATACTGAGCTGTATCTAATCCTATCCTGTGTGATACTGTATACTGAGCTGTGTATCTAATCCTATCCTGTGTGATATTGTATACTGAGCTGTGTATCTAATCCTATCCTGTGTGATACTGTATACTGAGCTGTATCTAATCCTATCCTGTGTGATACTGTATACTGAGCTGTATCTAATCCTGTGTGATACTGTATACTGAGCTGTGTATCTAATCCTATCCTGTGTGATACTGTATACTGAGCTGTGTATCTAATCCTATCCTGTGTGAAACAGTATACTGAGCTGTGTATCTAATCCTATCCTGTGTGATACTGTATACTGAGCTGTGTATCTAATCCTATCCTGTGTGATACTGTATACTGAGCTGTGTATCTAATCCTATCCTGTGTGATACTGTATACTGAGCTGTATCTAATCCTGTGTGATACTGTATACTGAGCTGTGTATCTAATCCTATCCTGTGTGATACTGTTACACTGAGCTGTGTATCTAATCCTATCCTTTGTGATACTGTATACTGAGCTGTGTATCTAATCCTATCCTGTGTGATACTGTATACTGAGCTGTGTATCTAATCCTATCCTGTGTGATACTGTATACTGAGCTGTATCTAATCCTATCCTGTGTGATACTGTATACTGAGCTGTGTATCTAATCCTATCCTGTGAGATACTGTATACTGAGCTGTATCTAATCCTATCCTGTGTGATATTGTGTACTGAGCTGTGTATCTAATCCTATCCTGTGTGATACTGAGCTGCATCTAATCCGATCCTGTGTGATACTGTATACTGAGCTGTGTATCTAATCCTACCCTGTGTGATACTGTATACTGAGCTGTATCTAATCCTATCCTGTGTGATACAGTATACTGAGCTGTGTATCTAATCCCATCCTGTGTGATACTGTATACTGAGCTGTGTATCTAATCCATCCTGTGTGATACTGTATACTGAGCTGTGTATCTAATCCTATCCTGTGTGATACTGTATACTGAGCTGTGTATCTAATCCCATCCTGTGTAATACTGTATACTGAGCTGTGTATCTAATCCTATCCTGTGTGATACTGTATACTGAGCTGTGTATCTAATCCTATCCTGTGTGATACTGTATACTGAGCTGTGTATCTAATCCTATCCTGTGTGATACTGTATACTGAGCTGTGTATCTAATCCTATCCTGTGTGATACTGTATACTGAGCTGTATCTAATCCTGTGTGATACTGTATACTGAGCTGTGTATCTAATCCTATCCTGTGTGATACTGTATACTGAGCTGTGTATCTAATCCTATCCTGTGTGATACTGTATACTGAGCTGTGTATCTAATCCTATCCTGTGTGATACTGTATACTGAGCTGTGTATCTAATCCTATCCTGTGTGATACTGTATACTGAGCTGTGTATCTAATCCTATCCTGTGTGATACTGTATACTGAGCTGTGTATCTAATCCTATCCTGTGTGATACTGTATACTGAGCTGGTATCTAATCCTATCCTGTGTGATACTGTATACTGAGCTGTGTATCTAATCCTATCCTGTGTGATACTGTATACTGAGCTGTGATCTAATCCTATCCTGTGTGATACTGTGTACTGAGCTGTGTATCTAATCCTATCCTGTGTGATACTGTATACTGAGCTGTGTATCTAATCCTATCCTGTGTGATACTGTATACTGAGCTGTGTATCTAATCCTATCCTGTGTGATACTGTATACTGAGCTGTGTATCTAATCCTATCCTGTGTGATACTGTATACTGAGCTGTGTATCTAATCCTATCCTGTGTGATACTGTATACTGAGCTGTGTATCTAATCCTATCCTGTGTGATACTGTATACTGAGCTGTATCTAATCCTATCCTGTGTGATACTGTATACTGAGCTGTGTATCTAATCCTATCCTGTGTGATACTGTATACTGAGCTGTATCTAATCCTATCCTGTGTGATATTGTGTACTGAGCTGTGTATCTAATCCTATCCTGTGTGATACTGTATACTGAGCTGTGTATCTAATCCTATCCTGTGTGATACTGTATACTGAGCTGTGTATCTAATCCTATCCTGTGTGATACTGTATACTGAGCTGTGTATCTAATCCCATCCTGTGTGATACTGTATACTGAGCTGTGTATCTAATCCTATCCTGTGTGATACTGTATACTGAGCTGTGTATCTAATCCTATCCTGTGTGATACTGTATACTGAGCTGTGTATCTAATCCTATCCTGTGTGATACTGTATACTGAGCTGTGTATCTAATCCTATCCTGTGTGATACTGTATACTGAGCCGTGTATCTAATCCTATCCTGTGTGATACTGTATACTGAGCTGTATATCTAATCCTATCCTGTGTGATACTGTATACTGATCTGTGTATCTAATCCTATCCTGTGTGATACAGTATACTGAGCTGTGTATCTAATCCTATCCTGTGTGATACTGTATACTGAGCTGTGTATCTAATCCTATCCTGTGTGATACTGTATACTGAGCTGTGTATCTAATCCTATCCTGTGTGATACTGTATACTGAGCTGTGTATCTAATCCTATCCTGTGTGATACAGTATACTGAGCTGTGTATCTAATCCTATCCTGTGTGATACTGTATACTGAGCTGTGTATCTAATCCCATCCTGTGTGATACTGTATACTGAGCTGTGTATCTAATCCTATCCTGTGTGATACTGTATACTGAGCTGTATCTAATCCTATCCTGTGTGATATTGTATACTGAGCTGTGTATCTAAGCCTATCCTGTGTGATACTGTATACTGAGCTGTGTATCTAATCCTATCCTGTGTGATACTGTATACTGAGCTGTGTATCTAATCCTATCCTGTGTGATACTGTATACTGAGCTGTATCTAATCCTAACCTGTGTGATACTGTATACTGAGCTGTGTATCTAATCCTATCCTGTGTGATACAGTATACTGAGCTGTGTATCTAATCCTATCCTGTGTGATACTGTATACTGAGCTGTGTATCTAATCCTATCCTGTGTGATACTGTATACTGAGCTGTGTATCTAATCCTATCCTGTGTGATACTGTATACTGAGCTGTGTATCTAATCCTATCCTGTGTGATACTGTATACTGAGCTGTGTATCTAATCCTATCCTATGTGATACTGCATACTGAGCTGTGTATCTAATCCCATCCTGTGTGATACTGTATACTGAGCTGTGTATCTAATCCTATCCTGTGTGATACTGTATACTGAGCTGTGTATCTAATCCTATCCTGTGTGATACTGTATACTGAGCTGTGTATCTAATCCCATCCTGTGTGATACTGTATACTAAGCTGTGTATCTAATTATATCCTGTGTGATACTGTATACTGAGCTGTGTATCTAATCCTATCCTGTGTGATACTGTATGCTGAGCTGTGTATCTAATCCTATCCTGTGTGATACTGTATACTGAGCTGTATCTAATCCTATCCTGTGTGATACTGTATACTGAGCCGTGTATCTAATCCTATCCTGTGTGATACTGTATACTGAGCTGTGTATCTAATCCTATCCTGTGTGATACTGTATACTGAGCTGTGTACCTAATCCTATCCTGTGTGATACTGTATGCTGAGCTGTGTATCTAATCCCATCCTGTGTGATACTGTATACTGAGCTGTGTATCTAATCCTATCCTGTGTGATACTGTATACTGAGCTGTGTATCTAATCCTATCCTGTGTGATACTGTATACTGAGCTGTGTATCTAATCCCATCCTGTGTGATACGGTATACTAAGCTGTGTATCTAATTATATCCTGTGTGATACGGTATACTGAGCTGTGTATCTAATCCTATCCTGTGTGATACTGTATACTGAGCTGTGTATCTAATCCTATCCTGTGTGATACTGTATACTGAGCTGTGTATCTAATCCTATCCTGTGTGATACTGTATACTGAGCTGTGTATCTAATCCTATCCTGTGTGATACTGTATACTGAGCTGTGTATCTAATTATATCCTGTGTGATACTGTATACTGAGCTGTGTATCTAATCCCATCCTGTGTGATACTGTATACTAAGCTGTGTATCTAATTATATCCTGTGTGATACTGTATACTGAGCTGTATCTAATCCTATCCTGTGTGATACTGTATACTGAGCTGTATATCTAATCCTATCCTGTGTGATACTGTATACTGAGCTGTGTATCTAATCCTATCCTGTGTGATACTGTATACTGAGCTGTGTATCTAATCCTATCCTGTGTGATACTGTATACTGAGCTGTATCTAATCCTATCCTGTGTGATACTGTATACTGAGCTGTATATCTAATCCTATCCTGTGTGATACTGTATACTGAGCTGTGTATCTAATCCTATCCTGTGTGATACTGTATACTGAGCTGTGTATCTAATCCTATCCTGTGTGATACTGTATACTGAGCTGTGTATCTAATCCTATCCTGTGTGATACAGTATACTGAGCTGTGTATCTAATCCCATCCTGTGTGATACTGTATACTGAGCTGTGTATCTAATCTTATCCTGTGTGATACTGTATACTGAGCTGTGTATCTAATCTTATCCTGTGTGATACTGTATACTGAGCTGTATCTAATCCTATCCTGTGTGATACTGTATACTGAGCTGTGTATCTAATCCTATCCTGTGTGATACTGTATACTGAGCTGTGTATCTAATCCTATCCCGTGTGATACTGTATACTGAGCTGTATCTAATCCTATCCTGTGTGATACTGTATACTGAGCTGTATATCTAATCCTATCCTGTGTGATACTGTATACTGAGCTGTGTATCTAATCCTATCCTGTGTGATACTGTATACTGAGCTGTGTATCTAATCCTATCCTGTGTGATACTGTATACTGAGCTGTGTATCTAATCCTATCCTGTGTGATACAGTATACTGAGCTGTGTATCTAATCCCATCCTGTGTGATACTGTATACTGAGCTGTGTATCTAATCTTATCCTGTGTGATACTGTATACTGAGCTGTGTATCTAATCCCATCCTGTGTGATACTGTATACTGAGCTGTGTATCTAATCCCATCCTGTGTGATACTGTATACTAAGCTGTGTATCTAATTATATCCTGTGTGATACTGTATACTGAGCTGTGTATCTAATCCCATCCTGTGTGATACTGTATACTGAGCTGTGTATCTAATCCTATCCTGTGTGATACAGTATACTGAGCTGTGTATCTAATCCTATCCTGTGTGATACTGTATACTGAGCTGTGTATCTAATCCTATCCTGTGTGATACTGTATACTGAGCTGTGTATCTAATCCTATCCTGTGTGATACTGTATACTGAGCTGTGTATCTAATCCTACCCTGTGTGATACTGTATACTGAGCTGTATCTAATCCTATCCTGTGTGATACTGTATACTGAGCTGTGTATCTAATCCTATCCTGTGTGATACTGTATACTGAGCTGTGTATCTAATCCCATCCTGTGTGATACTGTATACTGAGCTGTGTATCTAATCCCATCCTGTGCAATACTGTATACTGAGCTGTGTATCTAATCCTATCCTGTGTGATACTGTATACTGAGCCGTGTATCTAATCCTATCCTGTGTGATACTGTATACTGAGTTGTGTATCTAATCCCATCCTGTGTGATACTGTATACTGAGCTGTATATCTAATCCTATCCTGTGTGATACTGTATACTGAGCTGTGTATCTAATCCTATCCTGTGTGATACTGTATACTGAGCTGTATCTAATCCTATCCTGTGTGATACTGTATACTGAGCTGTGTATCTAATCCTATCCTGTGTGATACTGTATACTGAGCTGTGTATCTAATCCTATCCTGTGTGATACTGTATACTGAGCTGTGTATCTAATCCTATCCTGTGTGATACTGTATACTGAGCTGTATCTAATCCTATCCTGTGTGATACTGTATACTGAGCTGTGTATCTAATCCTATCCTGTGTGATACTGTATACTGAGCTGTGTATCTAATCCTATCCTGTGTGATACTGTATACTGAGCTGTATCTAATCCTATCCTGTGTGATACTGTATACTGAGCTGTATCTAATCCTGTGTGATACTGTATACTGAGCTGTGTATCTAATCCTATCCTGTGTGATACTGTATACTGAGCTGTGTATCTAATCCTATCCTGTGTGAAACAGTATACTGAGCTGTGTATCTAATCCTATCCTGTGTGATACTGTATACTGAGCTGTGTATCTAATCCTATCCTGTGTGATACTGTATACTGAGCTGTGTATCTAATCCTATCCTGTGTGATACTGTATACTGAGCTGTATCTAATCCTGTGTGATACTGTATACTGAGCTGTGTATCTAATCCTATCCTGTGTGATACTGTACACTGAGCTGTGTATCTAATCCTATCCTTTGTGATACTGTATACTGAGCTGTGTATCTAATCCTATCCTGTGTGATACTGTATACTGAGCTGTGTATCTAATCCTATCCTGTGTGATACTGTATACTGAGCTGTATCTAATCCTATCCTGTGTGATACTGTATACTGAGCTGTGTATCTAATCCTATCCTGTGAGATACTGTATACTGAGCTGTATCTAATCCTATCCTGTGTGATATTGTGTACTGAGCTGTGTATCTAATCCTATCCTGTGTGATACTGAGCTGCATCTAATCCGATCCTGTGTGATACTGTATACTGAGCTGTGTATCTAATCCTACCCTGTGTGATACTGTATACTGAGCTGTATCTAATCCTATCCTGTGTGATACAGTATACTGAGCTGTGTATCTAATCCCATCCTGTGTGATACTGTATACTGAGCTGTGTATCTAATCCCATCCTGTGTGATACTGTATACTGAGCTGTGTATCTAATCCTATCCTGTGTGATACTGTATACTGAGCTGTGTATCTAATCCCATCCTGTGTAATACTGTATACTGAGCTGTGTATCTAATCCTATCCTGTGTGATACTGTATACTGAGCTGTGTATCTAATCCTATCCTGTGTGATACTGTATACTGAGCTGTGTATCTAATCCTATCCTGTGTGATACTGTATACTGAGCTGTGTATCTAATCCTATCCTGTGTGATACTGTATACTGAGCTGTATCTAATCCTATCCTGTGTGATATTGTATACTGAGCTGTGTATCTAAGCCTATCCTGTGTGATACTGTATACTGAGCCGTGTATCTAATCCTATCCTGTGTGATACTGTATACTGAGCTGTATATCTAATCCTATCCTGTGTGATACTGTATACTGAGCTGTGTATCTAATCCTATCCTGTGTGATACTGTATACTGAGCTGTATCTAATCCTATCCTGTGTGATACTGTATACTGAGCTGTGTATCTAATCCTATCCTGTGTGATATTGTATACTGAGCTGTGTATCTAATCCTATCCTGTGTGAAACAGTATACTGAGCTGTGTATCTAATCCTATCCTGTGTGATACTGTATACTGAGCTGTGTATCTAATCCTATCCTGTGTGATACTGTATACTGAGCTGTATCTAATCCTATCCTGTGTGATACTGTATACTGAGCTGTATCTAATCCTGTGTGATACTGTATACTGAGCTGTGTATCTAATCCTATCCTGTGTGATACTGTACACTGAGCTGTGTATCTAATCCTATCCTGTGTGATACTGTATACTGAGCTGTGTATCTAATCCTATCCTGTGTGATACTGTATACTGAGCTGTGTATCTAATCCTATCCTGTGTGATACTGTATACTGAGCTGTGTATCTAATCCTATCCTGTGTGATACTGTATACTGAGCTGTGTATCTAATCCTATCCTGTGTGATACTGTATACTGAGCTGTATCTAATCCTATCCTGTGTGATACTGTATACTGAGCTGTGTATCTAATCCTGTCCTGTGTGATACTGTATACTGAGCTGTATCTAATGCTATCCTGTGTGATATTGTGTACTGAGCTGTGTATCTAATCCTATCCTGTGTGATACTGTATACTGAGCTGTGTATCTAATCCTATCCTGTGTGATACTGTATACTGAGCTGTGTATCTAATCCTATCCTGTGTGATACTGTATACTGAGCTGTGTATCTAATCCTATCCTGTGTGATACTGTATACTGAGCTGTGTATCTAATCCTATCCTGTGTGATACTGTATACTGAGCTGTGTATCTAATCCTATCCTGTGTGATACTGTATACTGAGCTGTATCTAATCCTATCCTGTGTGATACTGTATACTGAGCTGTGTATCTAATCCTATCCTGTGTGATACTGTATACTGAGCTGTATCTAATCCTATCCTGTGTGATATTGTGTACTGAGCTGTGTATCTAATCCTATCCTGTGTGATACTGTATACTGAGCTGTGTATCTAATCCTATCCTGTGTGATACTGTATACTGAGCTGTGTATCTAATCCTATCCTGTGTGATACTGTATACTGAGCTGTGTATCTAATCCCATCCTGTGTGATACTGTATACTGAGCTGTGTATCTAATCCTATCCTGTGTGATACTGTATACTGAGCTGTGTATCTAATCCTATCCTGTGTGATACTGTATACTGAGCTGTGTATCTAATCCTATCCTGTGTGATACTGTATACTGAGCTGTGTATCTAATCCTATCCTGTGTGATACTGTATACTGAGCCGTGTATCTAATCCTATCCTGTGTGATACTGTATACTGAGCTGTATATCTAATCCTATCCTGTGTGATACTGTATACTGATCTGTGTATCTAATCCTATCCTGTGTGATACAGTATACTGAGCTGTGTATCTAATCCTATCCTGTGTGATACTGTATACTGAGCTGTGTATCTAATCCTATCCTGTGTGATACTGTATACTGAGCTGTGTATCTAATCCTATCCTGTGTGATACTGTATACTGAGCTGTGTATCTAATCCTATCCTGTGTGATACTGTATACTGAGCTGTGTATCTAATCCTATCCTGTGTGATACAGTATACTGAGCTGTGTATCTAATCCTATCCTGTGTGATACTGTATACTGAGCTGTGTATCTAATCCCATCCTGTGTGATACTGTATACTGAGCTGTATCTAATCCTATCCTGTGTGATATTGTATACTGAGCTGTGTATCTAAGCCTATCCTGTGTGATACTGTATACTGAGCTGTGTATCTAATCCTATCCTGTGTGATACTGTATACTGAGCTGTGTATCTAATCCTATCCTGTGTGATACTGTATACTGAGCTGTATCTAATCCTAACCTGTGTGATACTGTATACTGAGCTGTGTATCTAATCCTATCCTGTGTGATACAGTATACTGAGCTGTGTATCTAATCCTATCCTGTGTGATACTGTATACTGAGCTGTGTATCTAATCCTATCCTGTGTGATACTGTATACTGAGCTGTGTATCTAATCCTATCCTGTGTGATACTGTATACTGAGCTGTGTATCTAATCCTATCCTGTGTGATACTGTATACTGAGCTGTGTATCTAATCCTATCCTATGTGATACTGTATACTGAGCTGTATCTAATCCTATCCTGTGTGATACTGTATACTGAGCTGTGTATCTAATCCCATCCTGTGTCATACTGTATACTAAGCTGTGTATCTAATTATATCCTGTGTGATACTGTATACTGAGCTGTGTATCTAATCCTATCCTGTGTGATACTGTATGCTGAGCTGTGTATCTAATCCTATCCTGTGTGATACTGTATACTGAGCTGTATCTAATCCTATCCTGTGTGATACTGTATACTGAGCCGTGTATCTAATCCTATCCTGTGTGATACTGTATACTGAGCTGTGTATCTAATCCTATCCTGTGTGATACTGTATACTGAGCTGTGTACCTAATCCTATCCTGTGTGATACTGTATGCTGAGCTGTGTATCTAATCCCATCCTGTGTGATACTGTATACTGAGCTGTGTATCTAATCCTATCCTGTGTGATACTGTATACTGAGCTGTGTATCTAATCCTATCCTGTGTGATACTGTATACTGAGCTGTGTATCTAATCCCATCCTGTGTGATACGGTATACTAAGCTGTGTATCTAATTATATCCTGTGTGATACGGTATACTGAGCTGTGTATCTAATCCTATCCTGTGTGATACTGTATACTGAGCTGTGTATCTAATCCTATCCTGTGTGATACTGTATACTGAGCTGTGTATCTAATCCTATCCTGTGTGATACTGTATACTGAGCTGTGTATCTAATCCTATCCTGTGTGATACTGTATACTGAGCTGTGTATCTAATTATATCCTGTGTGATACTGTATACTGAGCTGTGTATCTAATCCCATCCTGTGTGATACTGTATACTAAGCTGTGTATCTAATTATATCCTGTGTGATACTGTATACTGAGCTGTATCTAATCCTATCCTGTGTGATACTGTATACTGAGCTGCGTATCTAATCCTATCCTGTGTGATACTGTATACTGAGCTGTGTATCTAATCCTATCCTGTGTGATACTGTATACTGAGCTGTATATCTAATCCCATCCTGTGTAATACTGTATACTGAGCTGTGTATCTAATCCTATCCTGTGTGATACTGTATACTGAGCTGTGTATCTAATCCTATCCTGTGTGATACTGTATACTGAGCTGTGTATCTAATCCTATCCTGTGTGATACTGTATACTGAGCTGTGTATCTAATCCTATCCTGTGTGATACTGTATACTGAGCTGTATCAAATCCTGTGTGATACTGTATACTGAGCTGTGTATCTAATCCTATCCTGTGTGATACTGTACACTGAGCTGTGTATCTAATCCTATCCTGTGTGATACTGTATACTGAGCTGTGTATCTAATCCTATCCTGTGTGATACTGTATACTGAGCTGTGTATCTAATCCTATCCTGTGTGATACTGTATACTGAGCTGTGTATCTAATCCTATCCTGTGTGATACTGTATACTGAGCTGTGTATCTAATCCTATCCTGTGTGATACTGTATACTGAGCTGTATCTAATCCTATCCTGTGTGATACTGTATACTGAGCTGTGTATCTAATCCTATCCTGTGTGATACTGTATACTGAGCTGTATCTAATCCTATCCTGTGTGATATTGTGTACTGAGCTGTGTATCTAATCCTATCCTGTGTGATACTGTATACTGAGCTGTGTATCTAATCCTATCCTGTGTGATACTGTATACTGAGCTGTGTATCTAATCCTATCCTGTGTGATACTGTATACTGAGCTGTGTATCTAATCCTATCCTGTGTGATACTGTATACTGAGCTGTGTATCTAATCCTATCCTGTGTGATACTGTATACTGAGCTGTGTATCTAATCCTATCCTGTGTGATACTGTATACTGAGCTGTATCTAATCCTATCCTGTGTGATACTGTATACTGAGCTGTGTATCTAATCCTATCCTGTGTGATACTGTATACTGAGCTGTATCTAATCCTATCCTGTGTGATATTGTGTACTGAGCTGTGTATCTAATCCTATCCTGTGTGATACTGTATACTGAGCTGTGTATCTAATCCTATCCTGTGTGATACTGTATACTGAGCTGTGTATCTAATCCTATCCTGTGTGATACTGTATACTGAGCTGTGTATCTAATCCCATCCTGTGTGATACTGTATACTGAGCTGTGTATCTAATCCTATCCTGTGTGATACTGTATACTGAGCTGTGTATCTAATCCTATCCTGTGTGATACTGTATACTGAGCTGTGTATCTAATCCTATCCTGTGTGATACTGTATACTGAGCTGTGTATCTAATCCCATCCTGTGTGATACTGTATACTGAGCTGTGTATCTAATCCTATCCTGTGTGATACTGTATACTGAGCTGTATCTAATCCTATCCTGTGTGATATTGTATACTGAGCTGTGTATCTAAGCCTATCCTGTGTGATACTGTATACTGAGCTGTGTATCTAATCCTATCCTGTGTGATACTGTATACTGAGCTGTGTATCTAATCCTATCCTGTGTGATACTGTATACTGAGCTGTATCTAATCCTAACCTGTGTGATACTGTATACTGAGCTGTGTATCTAATCCTATCCTGTGTGATACAGTATACTGAGCTGTGTATCTAATCCTATCCTGTGTGATACTGTATACTGAGCTGTGTATCTAATCCTATCCTGTGTGATACTGTATACTGAGCTGTGTATCTAATCCTATCCTGTGTGATACTGTATACTGAGCTGTGTATCTAATCCTATCCTGTGTGATACTGTATACTGAGCTGTGTATCTAATCCTATCCTATGTGATACTGCATACTGAGCTGTGTATCTAATCCCATCCTGTGTGATACTGTATACTGAGCTGTGTATCTAATCCTATCCTGTGTGATACTGTATACTGAGCTGTGTATCTAATCCTATCCTGTGTGATACTGTATACTGAGCTGTGTATCTAATCCCATCCTGTGTGATACTGTATACTAAGCTGTGTATCTAATTATATCCTGTGTGATACTGTATACTGAGCTGTGTATCTAATCCTATCCTGTGTGATACTGTATGCTGAGCTGTGTATCTAATCCTATCCTGTGTGATACTGTATACTGAGCTGTATCTAATCCTATCCTGTGTGATACTGTATACTGAGCCGTGTATCTAATCCTATCCTGTGTGATACTGTATACTGAGCTGTGTATCTAATCCTATCCTGTGTGATACTGTATACTGAGCTGTGTACCTAATCCTATCCTGTGTGATACTGTATGCTGAGCTGTGTATCTAATCCCATCCTGTGTGATACTGTATACTGAGCTGTGTATCTAATCCTATCCTGTGTGATACTGTATACTGAGCTGTGTATCTAATCCTATCCTGTGTGATACTGTATACTGAGCTGTGTATCTAATCCCATCCTGTGTGATACGGTATACTAAGCTGTGTATCTAATTATATCCTGTGTGATACGGTATACTGAGCTGTGTATCTAATCCTATCCTGTGTGATACTGTATACTGAGCTGTGTATCTAATCCTATCCTGTGTGATACTGTATACTGAGCTGTGTATCTAATCCTATCCTGTGTGATACTGTATACTGAGCTGTGTATCTAATCCTATCCTGTGTGATACTGTATACTGAGCTGTGTATCTAATTATATCCTGTGTGATACTGTATACTGAGCTGTGTATCTAATCCCATCCTGTGTGATACTGTATACTAAGCTGTGTATCTAATTATATCCTGTGTGATACTGTATACTGAGCTGTATCTAATCCTATCCTGTGTGATACTGTATACTGAGCTGTATATCTAATCCTATCCTGTGTGATACTGTATACTGAGCTGTGTATCTAATCCTATCCTGTGTGATACTGTATACTGAGCTGTGTATCTAATCCTATCCTGTGTGATACTGTATACTGAGCTGTATCTAATCCTATCCTGTGTGATACTGTATACTGAGCTGTATATCTAATCCTATCCTGTGTGATACTGTATACTGAGCTGTGTATCTAATCCTATCCTGTGTGATACTGTATACTGAGCTGTGTATCTAATCCTATCCTGTGTGATACTGTATACTGAGCTGTGTATCTAATCCTATCCTGTGTGATACAGTATACTGAGCTGTGTATCTAATCCCATCCTGTGTGATACTGTATACTGAGCTGTGTATCTAATCTTATCCTGTGTGATACTGTATACTGAGCTGTGTATCTAATCCTATCCTGTGTGATACTGTATACTGAGCTGTGTATCTAATCCTATCCTGTGTGATACTGTATACTGAGCTGTGTATCTAATCCTATCCTGTGTGATACAGTATACTGAGCTGTGTATCTAATCCCATCCTGTGTGATACTGTATACTGAGCTGTGTATCTAATCTTATCCTGTGTGATACTGTATACTGAGCTGTGTATCTAATCCCATCCTGTGTGATACTGTATACTGAGCTGTGTATCTAATCCCATCCTGTGTGATACTGTATACTAAGCTGTGTATCTAATTATATCCTGTGTGATACTGTATACTGAGCTGTGTATCTAATCCCATCCTGTGTGATACTGTATACTGAGCTGTGTATCTAATCCTATCCTGTGTGATACTGTATACTGAGCTGTGTATCTAATCCTATCCTGTGTGATACTGTATACTGAGCTGTGTATCTAATCCCATCCTGTGTGATACTGTATACTGAGCTGTGTATCTAATCCCATCCTGTGCAATACTGTATACTGAGCTGTGTATCTAATCCTATCCTGTGTGATACTGTATACTGAGCCGTGTATCTAATCCTATCCTGTGTGATACTGTATACTGAATTGTGTATCTAATCCCATCCTGTGTGATACTGTATACTGAGCTGTATATCTAATCCTATCCTGTGTGATACTGTATACTGAGCTGTGTATCTAATCCTATCCTGTGTGATACTGTATACTGAGCTGTATCTAATCCTATCCTGTGTGATACTGTATACTGAGCTGTGTATCTAATCCTATCCTGTGTGATACTGTATACTGAGCTGTGTATCTAATCCCAT
Source organism: Leptodactylus fuscus (assembly GCF_031893055.1). Classification (NCBI taxonomy): domain Eukaryota; kingdom Metazoa; phylum Chordata; class Amphibia; order Anura; family Leptodactylidae; genus Leptodactylus; species Leptodactylus fuscus. The sequence continues at coordinate 189,618 of NW_027440208.1, forward strand.
CCTGTGTGATACGGTATACTAAGCTGTGTATCTAATTATATCCTGTGTGATACTGTATACTGAGCTGTGTATCTAATCCTATCCTGTGTGATACTGTATACTGAGCTGTGTATCTAATCCTATCCTGTGTGATACTGTATACTGAGCTGTGTATCTAATCCTATCCTGTGTGATACTGTATACTGAGCTGTGTATCTAATCCTATCCTGTGTGATACTGTATACTGAGCTGTATCTAATCCTGTGTGATACTGTATACTGAGCTGTGTATCTAATCCCATCCTGTGTGATACTGTATACTAAGCTGTGTATCTAATTATATCCTGTGTGATACTGTATACTGAGCTGTATCTAATCCTATCCTGTGTGATACTGTATACTGAGCTGTGTATCTAATCCTATCCTGTGTGATACTGTATACTGAGCTGTGTATCTAATCCTATCCTGTGTGATACTGTATACTGAGCTGTATCTAATCCTGTGTGATACTGTATACTGAGCTGTGTATCTAATCCTATCCTGTGTGATACTGTACACTGAGCTGTGTATCTAATCCTATCCTTTGTGATACTGTATACTGAGCTGTGTATCTAATCCTATCCTGTGTGATACTGTATACTGAGCTGTGTATCTAATCCTATCCTGTGTGATACTGTATACTGAGCTGTATCTAATCCTATCCTGTGTGATACTGTATACTGAGCTGTGTATCTAATCCTATCCTGTGAGATACTGTATACTGAGCTGTATCTAATCCTATCCTGTGTGATATTGTGTACTGAGCTGTGTATCTAATCCTATCCTGTGTGATACTGAGCTGCATCTAATCCGATCCTGTGTGATACTGTATACTGAGCTGTGTATCTAATCCTACCCTGTGTGATACTGTATACTGAGCTGTATCTAATCCTATCCTGTGTGATACAGTATACTGAGCTGTGTATCTAATCCCATCCTGTGTGATACTGTATACTGAGCTGTGTATCTAATCCCATCCTGTGTGATACTGTATACTGAGCTGTGTATCTAATCCTATCCTGTGTGATACTGTATACTGAGCTGTGTATCTAATCCCATCCTGTGTAATACTGTATACTGAGCTGTGTATCTAATCCTATCCTGTGTGATACTGTATACTGAGCTGTGTATCTAATCCTATCCTGTGTGATACTGTATACTGAGCTGTGTATCTAATCCTATCCTGTGTGATACTGTATACTGAGCTGTGTATCTAATCCTATCCTGTGTGATACTGTATACTGAGCTGTATCTAATCCTATCCTGTGTGATATTGTATACTGAGCTGTGTATCTAAGCCTATCCTGTGTGATACTGTATACTGAGCCGTGTATCTAATCCTATCCTGTGTGATACTGTATACTGAGCTGTATATCTAATCCTATCCTGTGTGATACTGTATACTGAGCTGTGTATCTAATCCTATCCTGTGTGATACTGTATACTGAGCTGTATCTAATCCTATCCTGTGTGATACTGTATACTGAGCTGTGTATCTAATCCTATCCTGTGTGATATTGTATACTGAGCTGTGTATCTAATCCTATCCTGTGTGAAACAGTATACTGAGCTGTGTATCTAATCCTATCCTGTGTGATACTGTATACTGAGCTGTGTATCTAATCCTATCCTGTGTGATACTGTATACTGAGCTGTATCTAATCCTATCCTGTGTGATACTGTATACTGAGCTGTATCTAATCCTGTGTGATACTGTATACTGAGCTGTGTATCTAATCCTATCCTGTGTGATACTGTACACTGAGCTGTGTATCTAATCCTATCCTGTGTGATACTGTATACTGAGCTGTGTATCTAATCCTATCCTGTGTGATACTGTATACTGAGCTGTGTATCTAATCCTATCCTGTGTGATACTGTATACTGAGCTGTGTATCTAATCCTATCCTGTGTGATACTGTATACTGAGCTGTGTATCTAATCCTATCCTGTGTGATACTGTATACTGAGCTGTATCTAATCCTATCCTGTGTGATACTGTATACTGAGCTGTGTATCTAATCCTATCCTGTGTGATACTGTATACTGAGCTGTATCTAATCCTATCCTGTGTGATATTGTGTACTGAGCTGTGTATCTAATCCTATCCTGTGTGATACTGTATACTGAGCTGTGTATCTAATCCTATCCTGTGTGATACTGTATACTGAGCTGTGTATCTAATCCTATCCTGTGTGATACTGTATACTGAGCTGTGTATCTAATCCTATCCTGTGTGATACTGTATACTGAGCTGTGTATCTAATCCTATCCTGTGTGATACTGTATACTGAGCTGTGTATCTAATCCTATCCTGTGTGATACTGTATACTGAGCTGTATCTAATCCTATCCTGTGTGATACTGTATACTGAGCTGTGTATCTAATCCTATCCTGTGTGATACTGTATACTGAGCTGTATCTAATCCTATCCTGTGTGATATTGTGTACTGAGCTGTGTATCTAATCCTATCCTGTGTGATACTGTATACTGAGCTGTGTATCTAATCCTATCCTGTGTGATACTGTATACTGAGCTGTGTATCTAATCCTATCCTGTGTGATACTGTATACTGAGCTGTGTATCTAATCCCATCCTGTGTGATACTGTATACTGAGCTGTGTATCTAATCCTATCCTGTGTGATACTGTATACTGAGCTGTGTATCTAATCCTATCCTGTGTGATACTGTATACTGAGCTGTGTATCTAATCCTATCCTGTGTGATACTGTATACTGAGCTGTGTATCTAATCCTATCCTGTGTGATACTGTATACTGAGCCGTGTATCTAATCCTATCCTGTGTGATACTGTATACTGAGCTGTATATCTAATCCTATCCTGTGTGATACTGTATACTGATCTGTGTATCTAATCCTATCCTGTGTGATACAGTATACTGAGCTGTGTATCTAATCCTATCCTGTGTGATACTGTATACTGAGCTGTGTATCTAATCCTATCCTGTGTGATACTGTATACTGAGCTGTGTATCTAATCCTATCCTGTGTGATACTGTATACTGAGCTGTGTATCTAATCCTATCCTGTGTGATACTGTATACTGAGCTGTGTATCTAATCCCATCCTGTGTGATACTGTATACTGAGCTGTGTATCTAATCCTATCCTGTGTGATACTGTATACTGAGCTGTATCTAATCCTATCCTGTGTGATATTGTATACTGAGCTGTGTATCTAAGCCTATCCTGTGTGATACTGTATACTGAGCTGTGTATCTAATCCTATCCTGTGTGATACTGTATACTGAGCTGTGTATCTAATCCTATCCTGTGTGATACTGTATACTGAGCTGTATCTAATCCTAACCTGTGTGATACTGTATACTGAGCTGTGTATCTAATCCTATCCTGTGTGATACAGTATACTGAGCTGTGTATCTAATCCTATCCTGTGTGATACTGTATACTGAGCTGTGTATCTAATCCTATCCTGTGTGATACTGTATACTGAGCTGTGTATCTAATCCTATCCTGTGTGATACTGTATACTGAGCTGTGTATCTAATCCTATCCTGTGTGATACTGTATACTGAGCTGTGTATCTAATCCTATCCTATGTGATACTGTATACTGAGCTGTATCTAATCCTATCCTGTGTGATACTGTATACTGAGCTGTGTATCTAATCCCATCCTGTGTGATACTGTATACTAAGCTGTGTATCTAATTATATCCTGTGTGATACTGTATACTGAGCTGTGTATCTAATCCTATCCTGTGTGATACTGTATGCTGAGCTGTGTATCTAATCCTATCCTGTGTGATACTGTATACTGAGCTGTATCTAATCCTATCCTGTGTGATACTGTATACTGAGCCGTGTATCTAATCCTATCCTGTGTGATACTGTATACTGAGCTGTGTATCTAATCCTATCCTGTGTGATACTGTATACTGAGCTGTGTACCTAATCCTATCCTGTGTGATACTGTATGCTGAGCTGTGTATCTAATCCCATCCTGTGTGATACTGTATACTGAGCTGTGTATCTAATCCTATCCTGTGTGATACTGTATACTGAGCTGTGTATCTAATCCTATCCTGTGTGATACTGTATACTGAGCTGTGTATCTAATCCCATCCTGTGTGATACGGTATACTAAGCTGTGTATCTAATTATATCCTGTGTGATACGGTATACTGAGCTGTGTATCTAATCCTATCCTGTGTGATACTGTATACTGAGCTGTGTATCTAATCCTATCCTGTGTGATACTGTATACTGAGCTGTGTATCTAATCCTATCCTGTGTGATACTGTATACTGAGCTGTGTATCTAATCCTATCCTGTGTGATACTGTATACTGAGCTGTGTATCTAATTATATCCTGTGTGATACTGTATACTGAGCTGTGTATCTAATCCCATCCTGTGTGATACTGTATACTAAACTGTGTATCTAATTATATCCTGTGTGATACTGTATACTGAGCTGTATCTAATCCTATCCTGTGTGATACTGTATACTGAGCTGTATATCTAATCCTATCCTGTGTGATACTGTATACTGAGCTGTGTATCTAATCCTATCCTGTGTGATACTGTATACTGAGCTGTGTATCTAATCCTATCCTGTGTGATACTGTATACTGAGCTGTATCTAATCCTATCCTGTGTGATACTGTATACTGAGCTGTATATCTAATCCTATCCTGTGTGATACTGTATACTGAGCTGTGTATACAGTATCACACAGGATAGGATTAGATACAGCTCAGTATACAGTATCACACAGGATAGGATTAGATACACAGCTCAGTATACAGTATCACACAGGATAGGATTAGATACACAGCTCAGTATACAGTATCACACAGGATAGGATTAGATATACAGCTCAGTATACAGTATCACACAGGATAGGATTAGATACAGCTCAGTATACAGTATCACACAGGATATAATTAGATACACAGTTTAGTATACAGTATCACACAGGATGGGATTAGATACACAGCTCAGTATACAGTATCACACAGGATATAATTAGATACACAGCTCAGTATACAGTATCACACAGGATAGGATTAGATACACAGCTCAGTATACAGTATCACACAGGATAGGATTAGATACACAGCTCAGTATACAGTATCACACAGGATAGGATTAGATACACAGCTCAGTATACAGTATCACACAGGATAGGATTAGATACACAGCTCAGTATACCGTATCACACAGGATATAATTAGATACACAGCTTAGTATACCGTATCACACAGGATGGGATTAGATACACAGCTCAGTATACAGTATCACACAGGATAGGATTAGATACACAGCTCAGTATACAGTATCACACAGGATAGGATTAGATACACAGCTCAGTATACAGTATCACACAGGATGGGATTAGATACACAGCTCAGCATACAGTATCACACAGGATAGGATTAGGTACACAGCTCAGTATACAGTATCACACAGGATAGGATTAGATACACAGCTCAGTATACAGTATCACACAGGATAGGATTAGATACACGGCTCAGTATACAGTATCACACAGGATAGGATTAGATACAGCTCAGTATACAGTATCACACAGGATAGGATTAGATACACAGCTCAGCATACAGTATCACACAGGATAGGATTAGATACACAGCTCAGTATACAGTATCACACAGGATATAATTAGATACACAGCTTAGTATACAGTATCACACAGGATGGGATTAGATACACAGCTCAGTATACAGTATCACACAGGATAGGATTAGATACAGCTCAGTATACAGTATCACATAGGATAGGATTAGATACACAGCTCAGTATACAGTATCACACAGGATAGGATTAGATACACAGCTCAGTATACAGTATCACACAGGATAGGATTAGATACACAGCTCAGTATACAGTATCACACAGGATAGGATTAGATACACAGCTCAGTATACAGTATCACACAGGATAGGATTAGATACACAGCTCAGTATACTGTATCACACAGGATAGGATTAGATACACAGCTCAGTATACAGTATCACACAGGTTAGGATTAGATACAGCTCAGTATACAGTATCACACAGGATAGGATTAGATACACAGCTCAGTATACAGTATCACACAGGATAGGATTAGATACACAGCTCAGTATACAGTATCACACAGGATAGGCTTAGATACACAGCTCAGTATACAATATCACACAGGATAGGATTAGATACAGCTCAGTATACTAGTATCACACAGGATAGGATTAGATACACAGCTCAGTATACAGTATCACACAGGATGGGATTAGATACACAGCTCAGTATACAGTATCACACAGGATAGGATTAGATACACAGCTCAGTATACAGTATCACACAGGATAGGATTAGATACACAGCTCAGTATACAGTATCACACAGGATAGGATTAGATACACAGCTCAGTATACAGTATCACACAGGATAGGATTAGATACACAGCTCAGTATACTGTATCACACAGGATAGGATTAGATACACAGATCAGTATACAGTATCACACAGGATAGGATTAGATATACAGCTCAGTATACAGTATCACACAGGATAGGATTAGATACACGGCTCAGTATACAGTATCACACAGGATAGGATTAGATACACAGCTCAGTATACAGTATCACACAGGATAGGATTAGATACACAGCTCAGTATACAGTATCACACAGGATAGGATTAGATACACAGCTCAGTATACAGTATCACACAGGATAGGATTAGATACACAGCTCAGTATACAGTATCACACAGGATGGGATTAGATACACAGCTCAGTATACAGTATCACACAGGATAGGATTAGATACACAGCTCAGTATACAGTATCACACAGGATAGGATTAGATACACAGCTCAGTATACAGTATCACACAGGATAGGATTAGATACACAGCTCAGTACACAATATCACACAGGATAGGATTAGATACAGCTCAGTATACAGTATCACACAGGATAGGATTAGATACACAGCTCAGTATACAGTATCACACAGGATAGGATTAGATACAGCTCAGTATACAGTATCACACAGGATAGGATTAGATACACAGCTCAGTATACAGTATCACACAGGATAGGATTAGATACACAGCTCAGTATACAGTATCACACAGGATAGGATTAGATACACAGCTCAGTATACAGTATCACACAGGATAGGATTAGATACACAGCTCAGTATACAGTATCACACAGGATAGGATTAGATACACAGCTCAGTATACAGTATCACACAGGATAGGATTAGATACACAGCTCAGTACACAATATCACACAGGATAGGATTAGATACAGCTCAGTATACAGTATCACACAGGATAGGATTAGATACACAGCTCAGTATACAGTATCACACAGGATAGGATTAGATACAGCTCAGTATACAGTATCACACAGGATAGGATTAGATACACAGCTCAGTATACAGTATCACACAGGATAGGATTAGATACACAGCTCAGTATACAGTATCACACAGGATAGGATTAGATACACAGCTCAGTATACAGTATCACACAGGATAGGATTAGATACACAGCTCAGTATACAGTATCACACAGGATAGGATTAGATACACAGCTCAGTGTACAGTATCACACAGGATAGGATTAGATACACAGCTCAGTATACAGTATCACACAGGATTAGATACAGCTCAGTATACAGTATCACACAGGATAGGATTAGATACAGCTCAGTATACAGTATCACACAGGATAGGATTAGATACACAGCTCAGTATACAGTATCACACAGGATAGGATTAGATACACAGCTCAGTATACTGTTTCACACAGGATAGGATTAGATACACAGCTCAGTATACAATATCACACAGGATAGGATTAGATACACAGCTCAGTATACAGTATCACACAGGAATAGGATTAGATACAGCTCAGTATACAGTATCACACAGGATAGGATTAGATACACAGCTCAGTATACAGTATCACACAGGATAGGATTAGATATACAGCTCAGTATACAGTATCACACAGGATAGGATTAGATACACGGCTCAGTATACAGTATCACACAGGATAGGCTTAGATACACAGCTCAGTATACAATATCACACAGGATAGGATTAGATACAGCTCAGTATACAGTATCACACAGGATAGGATTAGATACACAGCTCAGTATACAGTATCACACAGGATAGGATTAGATACACAGCTCAGTATACAGTATCACACAGGATAGGATTAGATACACAGCTCAGTATACAGTATCACACAGGATAGGATTAGATACACAGCTCAGTATACAGTATTACACAGGATGGGATTAGATACACAGCTCAGTATACAGTATCACACAGGATAGGATTAGATACACAGCTCAGTATACAGTATCACACAGGATGGGATTAGATACACAGCTCAGTATACAGTATCACACAGGATGGGATTAGATACACAGCTCAGTATACTGTATCACACAGGATAGGATTAGATACAGCTCAGTATACAGTATCACACAGGGTAGGATTAGATACACAGCTCAGTATACAGTATCACACAGGATCGGATTAGATGCAGCTCAGTATCACACAGGATAGGATTAGATACACAGCTCAGTACACAATATCACACAGGATAGGATTAGATACAGCTCAGTATACAGTATCTCACAGGATAGGATTAGATACACAGCTCAGTATACAGTATCACACAGGATAGGATTAGATACAGCTCAGTATACAGTATCACACAGGATAGGATTAGATACACAGCTCAGTATACAGTATCACACAGGATAGGATTAGATACACAGCTCAGTATACAGTATCACAAAGGATAGGATTAGATACACAGCTCAGTGTACAGTATCACACAGGATAGGATTAGATACACAGCTCAGTATACAGTATCACACAGGATTAGATACAGCTCAGTATACAGTATCACACAGGATAGGATTAGATACACAGCTCAGTATACAGTATCACACAGGATAGGATTAGATACACAGCTCAGTATACAGTATCACACAGGATAGGATTAGATACAGCTCAGTATACAGTATCACACAGGATATAATTAGATACACAGCTTAGTATACAGTATCACACAGGATGGGATTAGATACACAGCTCAGTATACAGTATCACACAGGATTAGATACAGCTCAGTATACAGTATCACACAGGATAGGATTAGATACACAGCTCAGTATACAGTATCACACAGGATAGGATTAGATACACAGCTCAGTATACAGTATCACACAGGATAGGATTAGATACACAGCTCAGTATACAGTATCACACAGGATAGGATTAGATACACAGCTCAGTATACAGTATCACACAGGATATAATTAGATACACAGCTTAGTATACCGTATCACACAGGATGGGATTAGATACACAGCTCAGTATACAGTATCACACAGGATAGGATTAGATACACAGCTCAGTATACAGTATCACACAGGATAGGATTAGATACAGCTCAGTATACAGTATCACACAGGATAGGATTAGATACACAGCTCAGTATACAGTATCACACAGGATAGGATTAGATATACAGCTCAGTATACAGTATCACACAGGATGGGATTAGATACACAATTCAGTATACAGTATCACACAGGATAGGATTAGATACACGGCTCAGTATACAGTATCACACAGGATAGGATTAGATACACAGCTCAGTATACAGTATTGCACAGGATGGGATTAGATACACAGCTCAGTATACAGTATCACACAGGATGGGATTAGATACACAGCTCAGTATACAGTATCACACAGGATAGGATTAGATACACAGCTCAGTATACAGTATCACACAGGATAGGATTAGATACACAGCTCAGTATACAGTATCACACAGGATGGGATTAGATACACAGCTCAGTATACAGTATCACACAGGATATAATTAGATACACAGCTTAGTATACAGTATCACACAGGATGGGATTAGATACACAGCTCAGTATACAGTATCACACAGGATGGGATTAGATACACAGCTCAGTATACAGTATCACACAGGATAAGATTAGATACACAGCTCAGTATACAGTATCACACAGGATGGGATTAGATACACAGCTCAGTATACTGTATCACACAGGATAGGATTAGATACACAGCTCAGTATACAGTATCACACAGGATAGGATTAGATACACAGCTCAGTATACAGTATCACACAGGATAGGATTAGATACACAGCTCAGTATACAGTATCACACAGGATAAGATTAGATACACAGCTCAGTATACAGTATCACACAGGATGGGATTAGATACACAGCTCAGTATACTGTATCACACAGGATAGGATTAGATACACAGCTCAGTATACAGTATCACACAGGATAGGATTAGATACACAGCTCAGTATACAGTATCACACAGGATAGGATTAGATACACAGCTCAGTATACAGTATCACACAGGATAGGATTAGATATACAGCTCAGTATACAGTATCACACAGGATAGGATTAGATACAGCTCAGTATACAGTATCACACAGGATAGGATTAGATACACAGCTCAGTATACAGTATCACACAGGATAGGATTAGATACACAGCTCAGTATACAGTATCACACAGGATAGGATTAGATATACAGCTCAGTATACAGTATCACACAGGATAGGATTAGATACAGCTCAGTATACAGTATCACACAGGATATAATTAGATACACAGCTTAGTATACAGTATCACACAGGATGGGATTAGATACACAGCTCAGTATACAGTATCACACAGGATATAATTAGATACACAGCTCAGTATACAGTATCACACAGGATAGGATTAGATACACAGCTCAGTATACAGTATCACACAGGATAGGATTAGATACACAGCTCAGTATACAGTATCACACAGGATAGGATTAGATACACAGCTCAGTATACAGTATCACACAGGATAGGATTAGATACACAGCTCAGTATACCGTATCACACAGGATATAATTAGATACACAGCTTAGTATACCGTATCACACAGGATGGGATTAGATACACAGCTCAGTATACAGTATCACACAGGATAGGATTAGATACACAGCTCAGTATACAGTATCACACAGGATAGGATTAGATACACAGCTCAGTATACAGTATCACACAGGATGGGATTAGATACACAGCTCAGCATACAGTATCACACAGGATAGGATTAGGTACACAGCTCAGTATACAGTATCACACAGGATAGGATTAGATACACAGCTCAGTATACAGTATCACACAGGATAGGATTAGATACACGGCTCAGTATACAGTATCACACAGGATAGGATTAGATACAGCTCAGTATACAGTATCACACAGGATAGGATTAGATACACAGCTCAGCATACAGTATCACACAGGATAGGATTAGATACACAGCTCAGTATACAGTATCACACAGGATATAATTAGATACACAGCTTAGTATACAGTATCACACAGGATGGGATTAGATACACAGCTCAGTATACAGTATCACACAGGATAGGATTAGATACACAGCTCAGTATACAGTATCACACAGGATAGGATTAGATACACAGCTCAGTATACAGTATCACACAGGATGGGATTAGATACACAGCTCAGTATGCAGTATCACATAGGATAGGATTAGATACACAGCTCAGTATACAGTATCACACAGGATAGGATTAGATACACAGCTCAGTATACAGTATCACACAGGATAGGATTAGATACACAGCTCAGTATACAGTATCACACAGGATAGGATTAGATACACAGCTCAGTATACAGTATCACACAGGATAGGATTAGATACACAGCTCAGTATACTGTATCACACAGGATAGGATTAGATACACAGCTCAGTATACAGTATCACACAGGTTAGGATTAGATACAGCTCAGTATACAGTATCACACAGGATAGGATTAGATACACAGCTCAGTATACAGTATCACACAGGATAGGATTAGATACACAGCTCAGTATACAGTATCACACAGGATAGGCTTAGATACACAGCTCAGTATACAATATCACACAGGATAGGATTAGATACAGCTCAGTATACAGTATCACACAGGATAGGATTAGATACACAGCTCAGTATACAGTATCACACAGGATGGGATTAGATACACAGCTCAGTATACAGTATCACACAGGATAGGATTAGATACACAGCTCAGTATACAGTATCACACAGGATAGGATTAGATACACAGCTCAGTATACAGTATCACACAGGATAGGATTAGATACACAGCTCAGTATACAGTATCACACAGGATGGGATTAGATACACAGCTCAGTATACAGTATCACACAGGATAGGATTAGATACACAGCTCAGTATACAGTATCACACAGGATAGGATTAGATACACAGCTCAGTATACAGTATCACACAGGATAGGATTAGATACACAGCTCAGTACACAATATCACACAGGATAGGATTAGATACAGCTCAGTATACAGTATCACACAGGATAGGATTAGATACACAGCTCAGTATACAGTATCACACAGGATAGGATTAGATACAGCTCAGTATACAGTATCACACAGGATAGGATTAGATACACAGCTCAGTATACAGTATCACACAGGATAGGATTAGATACACAGCTCAGTATACAGTATCACACAGGATAGGATTAGATACACAGCTCAGTATACAGTATCACACAGGATAGGATTAGATACACAGCTCAGTATACAGTATCACACAGGATAGGATTAGATACACAGCTCAGTATACAGTATCACACAGGATAGGATTAGATACACAGCTCAGTACACAATATCACACAGGATAAGGGATTAGATACAGCTCAGTATACAGTATCACACAGGATAGGATTAGATACACAGCTCAGTATACAGTATCACACAGGATAGGATTAGATACAGCTCAGTATACAGTATCACACAGGATAGGATTAGATACACAGCTCAGTATACAGTATCACACAGGATAGGATTAGATACACAGCTCAGTATACAGTATCACACAGGATAGGATTAGATACACAGCTCAGTATACAGTATCACACAGGATAGGATTAGATACACAGCTCAGTATACAGTATCACACAGGATAGGATTAGATACACAGCTCAGTGTACAGTATCACACAGGATAGGATTAGATACACAGCTCAGTATACAGTATCACACAGGATTTGATACAGCTCAGTATACAGTATCACACAGGATAGGATTAGATACACAGCTCAGTATACAGTATCACACAGGATAGGATTAGATACACAGCTCAGTATACAGTATCACACAGGATAGGATTAGATACACAGCTCAGTATACAGTATCACACAGGATAGGATTAGATACACAGCTCAGTATACAGTATTACACAGGATGGATTAGATATACAGCTCAGTATACAGTATCACACAGGATAGGATTAGATACACAGCTCAGTATACAGTATCACACAGGATAGGATTAGATACGCAGCTCAGTATACAGTATCACACAGGATAGGATTAGATACAGCTCAGTATACAGTATCACACAGGATATAATTAGATACACAGCTTAGTATACAGTATCACACAGGATGGGATTAGATACACAGCTCAGTATACAGTATCACACAGGATATAATTAGATACACAGCTCAGTATACAGTATCACACAGGATAGGATTAGATACACAGCTCAGTATACAGTATCACACAGGATAGGATTAGATACACAGCTCAGTATACAGTATCACACAGGATAGGATTAGATACACAGCTCAGTATACAGTATCACACAGGATAGGATTAGATACACAGCTCAGTATACCGTATCACACAGGATATAATTAGATACACAGCTTAGTATACCGTATCACACAGGATGGGATTAGATACACAGCTCAGTATACAGTATCACACAGGATAGGATTAGATACACAGCTCAGTATACAGTATCACACAGGATAGGATTAGATACACAGCTCAGTATACAGTATCACACAGGATGGGATTAGATACACAGCTCAGCATACAGTATCACACAGGATAGGATTAGGTACACAGCTCAGTATACAGTATCACACAGGATAGGATTAGATACACAGCTCAGTATACAGTATCACACAGGATAGGATTAGATACACGGCTCAGTATACAGTATCACACAGGATAGGATTAGATACAGCTCAGTATACAGTATCACACAGGATAGGATTAGATACACAGCTCAGCATACAGTATCACACAGGATAGGATTAGATACACAGCTCAGTATACAGTATCACACAGGATATAATTAGATACACAGCTTAGTATACAGTATGACACAGGATGGGATTAGATACACAGCTCAGTATACAGTATCACACAGGATAGGATTAGATACAGCTCAGTATACAGTATCACATAGGATAGGATTAGATACACAGCTCAGTATACAGTATCACACAGGATAGGATTAGATACACAGCTCAGTATACAGTATCACACAGGATAGGATTAGATACACAGCTCAGTATACAGTATCACACAGGATAGGATTAGATACACAGCTCAGTATACAGTATCACACAGGATAGGATTAGATACACAGCTCAGTATACTGTATCACACAGGATAGGATTAGATACACAGCTCAGTATACAGTATCACACAGGTTAGGATTAGATACAGCTCAGTATACAGTATCACACAGGATAGGATTAGATACACAGCTCAGTATACAGTATCACACAGGATAGGATTAGATACACAGCTCAGTATACAGTATCACACAGGATAGGCTTAGATACACAGCTCAGTATACAATATCACACAGGATAGGATTAGATACAGCTCAGTATACAGTATCACACAGGATGGGATTAGATACACAGCTCAGTATACAGTATCACACAGGATAGGATTAGATACACAGCTCAGTATACTGTATCACACAGGATAGGATTAGATACACAGCTCAGTATACAGTATCACACAGGATAGGATTAGATACACAGCTCAGTATACAGTATCACACAGGATAGGATTAGATACACAGCTCAGTATACAGTATCACACAGGATAGGATTAGATACACAGCTCAGTATACAGTATCACACAGGATAGGATTAGATACACAGCTCAGTATACTGTATCACACAGGATAGGATTAGATACACAGATCAGTATACAGTATCACACAGGATAGGATTAGATATACAGCTCAGTATACAGTATCACACAGGATAGGATTAGATACACGGCTCAGTATACAGTATCACACAGGATAGGATTAGATACACAGCTCAGTATACAGTATCACACAGGATAGGATTAGATACACAGCTCAGTATACAGTATCACACAGGATAGGATTAGATACACAGCTCAGTATACAGTATCACACAGGATAGGATTAGATACACAGCTCAGTATACAGTATCACACAGGATGGGATTAGATACACAGCTCAGTATACAGTATCACACAGGATAGGATTAGATACACAGCTCAGTATACAGTATCACACAGGATAGGATTAGATACACAGCTCAGTATACAGTATCACACAGGATAGGATTAGATACACAGCTCAGTACACAATATCACACAGGATAGGATTAGATACAGCTCAGTATACAGTATCACACAGGATAGGATTAGATACACAGCTCAGTATACAGTATCACACAGGATAGGATTAGATACAGCTCAGTATACAGTATCACACAGGATAGGATTAGATACACAGCTCAGTATACAGTATCACACAGGATAGGATTAGATACACAGCTCAGTATACAGTATCACACAGGATAGGATTAGATACACAGCTCAGTATACAGTATCACACAGGATAGGATTAGATACACAGCTCAGTATACAGTATCACACAGGATAGGATTAGATACACAGCTCAGTATACAGTATCACACAGGATAGGATTAGATACACAGCTCAGTACACAATATCACACAGGATAGCATTAGATACAGCTCAGTATACAGTATCACACAGGACAGGATTAGATACACAGCTCAGTATACAGTATCACACAGGATAGGATTAGATACAGCTCAGTATACAGTATCACACAGGATAGGATTAGATACACAGCTCAGTATACAGTATCACACAGGATAGGATTAGATACACAGCTCAGTATACAGTATCACACAGGATAGGATTAGATACACAGCTCAGTATACAGTATCACACAGGATAGGATTAGATACACAGCTCAGTATACAGTATCACACAGGATAGGATTAGATACACAGCTCAGTGTACAGTATCACACAGGATAGGATTAGATACACAGCTCAGTATACAGTATCACACAGGATTAGATACAGCTCAGTATACAGTATCACACAGGATAGGATTAGATACAGCTCAGTATACAGTATCACACAGGATAGGATTAGATACACAGCTCAGTATACAGTATCACACAGGATAGGATTAGATACACAGCTCAGTATACTGTTTCACACAGGATAGGATTAGATACACAGCTCAGTATACATATCACACAGGATAGGATTAGATACACAGCTCAGTAATACAGTATCACACAGGATAGGATTAGATACAGCTCAGTATACAGTATCACACAGGATAGGATTAGATACACAGCTCAGTATACAGTATCACACAGGATAGGATTAGATATACAGCTCAGTATACAGTATCACACAGGATAGGATTAGATACACGGCTCAGTATACAGTATCACACAGGATAGGCTTAGATACACAGCTCAGTATACAATATCACACAGGATAGGATTAGATACAGCTCAGTATACAGTATCACACAGGATAGGATTAGATACACAGCTCAGTATACAGTATCACACAGGATAGGATTAGATACACAGCTCAGTATACAGTATCACACAGGATAGGATTAGATACACAGCTCAGTATACAGTATCACACAGGATAGGATTAGATACACAGCTCAGTATACAGTATTACACAGGATAGGATTAGATACACAGCTCAGTATACAGTATCACACAGGATAGGATTAGATACACAGCTCAGTATACAGTATCACACAGGATGGGATTAGATACACAGCTCAGTATACAGTATCACACAGGATGGGATTAGATACACAGCTCAGTATACTGTATCACACAGGATAGGATTAGATACAGCTCAGTATACAGTATCACACAGGGTAGGATTAGATACACAGCTCAGTATACAGTATCACACAGGATCGGATTAGATGCAGCTCAGTATCACACAGGATAGGATTAGATACACAGCTCAGTACACAATATCACACAGGATAGGATTAGATACAGCTCAGTATACAGTATCTCACAGGATAGGATTAGATACACAGCTCAGTATACAGTATCACACAGGATAGGATTAGATACAGCTCAGTATACAGTATCACACAGGATAGGATTAGATACACAGCTCAGTATACAGTATCACACAGGATAGGATTAGATACACAGCTCAGTATACAGTATCACAAAGGATAGGATTAGATACACAGCTCAGTGTACAGTATCACACAGGATAGGATTAGATACACAGCTCAGTATACAGTATCACACAGGATTAGATACAGCTCAGTATACAGTATCACACAGGATAGGATTAGATACACAGCTCAGTATACAGTATCACACAGGATAGGATTAGATACACAGCTCAGTATACAGTATCACACAGGATAGGATTAGATACACAGCTCAGTATACTGTATCACACAGGATAGGATTAGATACACAGCTCAGTATACAGTATCACACAGGATAGGATTAGATACACAGCTCAGTATACAGTATCACACAGGATTAGATACAGCTCAGTATACAGTATCACACAGGATAGGATTAGATACAGCTCAGTATACAGTATCACACAGGATAGGATTAGATACACAGCTCAGTATACAGTATCACACAGGATAGGATTAGATACACAGCTCAGTATACAGTATCACACAGGATAGGATTAGATACAGCTCAGTATACAGTATCACACAGGATAGGATTAGATACACAGCTCAGTATACAGTATCACACAGGATAGGATTAGATACACAGCTCAGTATACAGTATCACACAGGATAGGATTAGATACACAGCTCAGTATACAGTATCACACAGGATAGGATTAGATACAGCTCAGTATACAGTATCACACAGGATAGGATTAGATACACAGCTCAGTATACAGTATCACACAGGATAGGATTAGATACACAGCTCAGTATACAGTATCACACAGGATAGGATTAGATACACAACTCAGTATACAGTATCACACAGGATAGGATTAGATACACAGCTCAGTATACAGTATCACACAGGATAGGATTAGATACACAGCTCAGTATACAGTATTGCACAGGATGGGATTAGATACACAGCTCAGTATACAGTATCACACAGGATGGGATTAGATACACAGCTCAGTATACAGTATCACACAGGATAGGATTAGATACACAGCTCAGTATACAGTATCACACAGGATAGGATTAGATACAGCTCAGTATACAGTATCACACAGGATAGGATTAGATACACAGCTCAGTATACAGTATCACACAGGATAGGATTAGATACACAGCTCAGTATACAGTATCACACAGGATAGGATTAGATACACAGCTCAGTATACAGTATCACACAGGATAGGATTAGATACACAGCTCAGTATACTGTATCACACAGGATAGGATTAGATACACAGCTCAGTATACAGTATCACACAGGATGGATTAGATACACAGCTCAGTATACAGTATCACACAGGATATAATTAGATACACAGCTTAGTATACAGTATCACACAGGATGGGATTAGATACACAGCTCAGTATACAGTATCACACAGGATGGGATTAGATACACAGCTCAGTATACAGTATCACACAGGATAAGATTAGATACACAGCTCAGTATACAGTATCACACAGGATGGGATTAGATACACAGCTCAGTATACTGTATCACACAGGATAGGATTAGATACACAGCTA